>NW_006400224.1:80704-84619 GCF_000299155.1 Elephantulus edwardii | reverse complement strand
GCAAGCTCTGGTGGTCTAATGGCAAGAAGCTGCACTGCAATCCCAGAGGTGTACGTTTCGAATCCACCAGATGCTCTGTTGAAGAAGGAGGGACAATGTCCTCCTGTACCAGTCAGATCTGATTTGATGGTACACACATAAATAAATAATAAAAATTTTTAAAAAAGAGACTTGGAGAAATGAAAGACTATACCTTGCTCTTAAACAGGATGACGCAATATTGTGAAAATGACAGTCCTACCAAAGGCAATTTACATATTCAATGTAATCCAAATACCAATTCCATTCTTCAATGCGATAGAAGACAAGTTTCAAATAAGGTAGGAGTCATCTCATGTCCTGATTTCAAATTCTATTGCACTTCCATGATGGTCAAGACAGTGTGGTACTGGTATTACGATAAACACATAGATCGATGGAGTAGAATTGAGAATCCAGAAATCAGCCCACCTATCTATGGTCAACTGAGTTCTGAGAAGTAAATGAAATCAGTTAAGTGAGGAAACGAAAGGCTTTTTAACAAATAGTGTTGGCAAAATTATAAAAACAAAAACAAAAACAAAAAACAACCTAGCTGTAGAAAACTCAAGCAAGAAACACACCTCACTCCATACATAAAAACCAACTCAAAGAGGATCAAGGACCTAGAACTAAAACCAAGGACTATAAACTTCATTAGAGAAAATCTTTGAAGAACTCCAGAAGCCCTAATCCACAATATAAACAGACAGTCTTCCAAGCATCCTGAAAAACCTACAACCAGGAGAGGATAAAATAGATGAATGGGATCATCTAAGAATCAAATCTAAAATTTATAAAATACTTGAGGACCACAAAAAGACAAAGGTAAACAACCTAGTTGAAAAATGGGCACAGGATATGAAGAATCACATCACCAAAGAAGACATTCAGATTGCAAACACATGAAGAAATGTTCAAAACCCCTAGCTCTAAGTGAAATGTAAATCAAAACAGCTATGAGATATCATCTCATCCCAGTAAGAATAGCAAAATTTAGTAGAACAGCAAACAACAAATGCTGGCAAGACTGTGAAGAAACTGAAACACTTATTCACTGTTGGTGGGAGTGTAAAATGGTACAACCACTAAGGCAGGCAGTATGGCACATTCTCAAGATGTTGTAAATAGAAATATCATTTGACCCAGCAATTCCATTTACTGGGAATATACCCTAAAGAAAACATAACTTCCACCCAAGCAGATACATGCACACCCATGTTTATTGCTGCTTTGTTCACAATAGCAGAGAGATGGAAACAACCCAAGTGTCCATCAACAAACAAAGGGATAGAGAAGCTGTGATATGTTCACATAATGGAATACTATACTGCGTTGAAAAACAAGGAACTCATGTATTATTGTACAAAATGGGTGATCCTGGAGGATGCTACGCTGAGTGAAATATCTCAGTCTCAAAAGGACAAATGCTGCATAATGCCAGTTTTGTAAAGTGGGACTGATATTGGAGTTGAGGTAAACTACGAAAAGAGGGAGTAAGTAATCTATACTGCACTGAAACAGATGAGGGAGAGAACTGTTTAGGAGGAGTATATGATTAGGTATTATTGTCATGACAAGACTCCAGAATGAAAGCTGCATAGTCGAGTAGACTGGGGGAGTTGCGGGATAGTATAACAATGAAAAAATTCTTCCTTCATTTTCAAAGAGAAAAGTGAACTGGTGGGAGGGATGGGCAGGAATGAATGAATTTTAATTCAATGTCTCTGTAAACTTTCATTGAAATTAATAAAAAACTCAATAAAAATGGCTCAAAAGTATGAATTGACAAAGTAATAAATTTCTTTTGTAGACTTTTTGTTGTGATTTGAGCGAAGCTCACAGAGCAAACTAGCTTTTCATTCAATAATTTATACACATTTTTATTATTTCATTGATTGCAAACCTCATGATGTAACATTATTTATCTACTCTCCCTTTAGTTTTCATTTTTATTTCTCATTATTTCCTACTCTTCCTGGTCTAAGGCTTGGACTTTCTCTTCAAGAATAGTCTGTTTGGAGCCTTCTCATTCAAGCTGAAGGCACACTAGAGCCTTTGTTTCTTCCACTGAATTTTTTTAAGGTAGTCATGATTTTAAAAGTTTACCTCTACCATGTTAGACAAATATAGTCCATTAACTTTGTCATAATCTGCTTATATAGTTGAGTCTAACTCTGATTGTTAGAAATTTATTAGCTGTTAAATAATTTGGAGCACAGGGAGAAGAAAGTAAAAGTTAAAGTTAAAATTATAAAGTGCCTTCTAGTTTCTACTAAGCCAAAGAGATTCCTCTAGGTCGGATAGCCCTGGTGTACAAGTTGCTGTACTGTGGTCACTTGTGGCTGCTGTGAGGCTGAACACCGAGACACTAATGTGTCAACTGCGTTAATGATTGGCTACCCAATGCAGACAGAGAGTGGGGTGGAGCTCCCCGATGAAAACAAGCTTGGGAGGAGAAGTAGCATCCACTTCAATAATAGCTTGCCTCTGGAAACCCTATGAACCTGGAGAGAGGATGAAAGGCACCCAAGCTTCCAGGACTCTCCTTCATAGGGTCCTTATCAGTCACCGGTGACAACAACAACAACAGTTTCTACTATAGTTTCTACTGTAGCTTTTACTGGAAACTTGACAAACAAGCTATTAGAGCACAGCTTGAGCCCATAAAATTAAAGGTCTCAGCAAAAGGCAAACGTTAGTTCTGACCCATTCAGCACCAAGGAATGCATAGTTTGGAGATGAGATTAAGCTGTTAACAATTATAGCTTGCCTGGCTCCATAATCAACACTTTTATCATCTGCAGTCAAGAAATCAAAAGGAGAATTCCATTAGGTAAATATGCTGTCAGGGACCTTTTCAGAGTACTGAGAAGTGGCAAAGTCAGTCTAGAGAGTAAGGTGAGCCTGATCTAGTCCATCTTTGCAGTTATTTGTTATGCCTCAGAGAACTGGACAATGACTAAGGATGATAGAAAATGTGATACCTCTGAATGATGGTGTTGGAGAAGAGTTTTGAACATACTATAGACCACCAAGAAATCAAATGAGTTTGTCTTGAAGAGGGTGAAACCAAGTGTCACTTTGGAAGCTAGAATTTTGAAGCTCCATCTCACATACTTTGGGCATGTAGCCAGGAAGGACCAATCCTTGGAGAAGGACATCATGCTTGGAAGGGTGGAGGGACAGCACAGGAGAGGAAGAAACCAGATGAGATGGATTGATACAGTAACTAGGGCAATGGGAGTTGGTATATCTGAGTCAGTGAGACTGGCTTAGGACAGGGCAGGCTTCAGAGCTATAGTAGATAGGGTCTCTATGAGTTGCAGGCAACTTGACAGCACATAACAACAACCTTATAAAGAAGATGACAAAGCCACAGAAAGCTGACATGTGCAGTAAAGAGCATCCCCAATGCAATTTAATTAACCTTTTACACATGGGAGAATATGAGACATCATAAACAATAGACCAGAGTAGGACCATCCGTCACTTAATTGGCCTAAAACACCACTTACTTATGTTATATAAAGCCTGTCCTGGGACAATCTAGACTAGCTATATAAGCATCTAATCTTAAACAATTCTTCGTCCTCTCCACATCCCCTCCTTTTTTTATTCTTTTGAAAGTGACCCATTCCTCTCTTTGGAATGCTGATTCTCAAAAAAAGTACCTTTACTTTTACCTGCACTCAACACTCCTCACTTTCTCTCTCATAAATCAGATGCCAATGACCATTACAGTTTCCAGGGCTGTAACAGTTAGCAGAGGCTCATTTAAGAGTCACTAAAGTTGCTGTACATTCTCTAATGTCTCCATGGCACTTATGTTCCTCTGGTCTCCCACTTAATTCTTGGTCTAAAGAAAATTGAAACCAGGCACTATAACATTTTTTT
>NW_006400224.1:75517-77154 GCF_000299155.1 Elephantulus edwardii | reverse complement strand
GGCACTATAACATTTTGGTGCCAAAACCTAAGAGTACAAACAGTATGTGGGATCTGTGTTGAATTTGATAACATGGTGGTTCTCTGTGTATGTCAATGTAGAACTGTGCTCCATAGAATTTTCAAAGGTTATTTTGAAAGTTTTTGTTTTTATTTATTTGTTTGATTAGATATAGATCATCAGGACATTATTCTGGGGGTAACTCTAGGTAGACCTAATGAACTGCCAACATTTCAGTTAGCCACCAAGCACATTAACAATTTGTATAAGACAGGGACTCCTAACTTGCCTATGCTGGTGTTAGATGCTTGCATATTTACAGAATATTTGAAAATTTTCATTGACAAAGAGTTTATTATTCAAATGAATTTGGGAGATACTAGTTGAAACTAAGTTTGCCCGATTAGTTTACTGTAGAAATTTTCAGAGCCATTGATATGCTGGGGTGCTTATAATGGTTCAGAATTGTATCCACATTGGACAATATCCCTGTGCCAGTAGGGATGAGTAAAGTATAATAGTTGACATAGCCTAAACTGCTCATGGGAAAGTATTTCATACTAGATATTAGTTCATTTTGGTCTGAAACCCTTGCTGAAAATGTCTTCTTTCACCCCAGATACACTAAATCAGAATATTCATATTAACAGGAACTCAAGTGAATCACATAGTGTTTATGTATACACATTAGAATCACCTAGTAAACTTGTTAAACTAGATTGATCCTGTATATCTGGGTTGGAAGTTAAAATTCTCACCAGGACTGGAACTGAAATAAACTGGTTCAAAGCTCTGTCTAAAATGCTTAATTAGAGGATGCTTTCTTTTGTAATAGTAATAACTCAGCCTATATATGGAACATACACATAAGTGAAGAATAAAAGCATATGTTTTCCTAAATTGCACAGTTTGAAAATGCAACCATACAGCTGGTTTTAGTGTCTGCAAGGTCAGACTACTCAATAAGTATGGTAAATATGAGCTTACTGATGCTTACTTAGTAACCTGTAGTGATTTTCATCACTTTGTTGTTGTTATATGCTATTAAACTGCAACTGAATCAGAACTGACTTTGCACTGGGTTTTCAGAGACCCACCTCAAATCACATGGAAGAAAATTGTCCAGCTTTCTCCCACAGAGAATCTGGTAGATTCAAATCATATGCTATTGGATTAGCATCACAATTCCTTTCCCATTAGACCACATTAATATGGTGAAAAAATAAAAACAAACCAACAACTCAAAAAAGCCATGTAAAGTTGTTTACTACAGATTAATAAATAAGCACAAATAAACCCTTGCTTATCATATTGGGTTAACTAAAAGAAGTAAATTTCCATTGTCTTGAGTGAGGTATTGAATGGGAGAGATGAGAGACTGATTTTGAGCTTTCTGTACATAGAACACTGGTTGTTTCATAATGATTTTAAAGTTTAAACGTAAGGGTCTTTTATGAGATGAGGGTGTGCAACTCCTATCTGCACATCATACCCAGGTTGATTTAACGAGAAAAAAAAAATAGTAGTTATACCAGGACACTTGAGCTTCTGTTTATTAAGCAATAATCCCAATAGCATTGTTTTAAAATCCTTTGAAATATTTATATATCTTATATTTTATAGTCACAAAGAAACAT
>NW_006400224.1:71640-75369 GCF_000299155.1 Elephantulus edwardii | reverse complement strand
TGTGTGTGTGTATATGTGTATATATATATATATAACCTGCCAGCAGAACTGTAAATATAGATTCTTGTGATTTTGGTCCTCAAAATTCATTGGAGACAAGGCAAACAGACATTTAACAAGCTCTAAAGGTGATACTATTGTGGCTCAAGAAGGATTATTCACAAGGATTCCTGACCAAAGAGCCACTAAGAAATGAAGAAAAAAAAAGAAGACATTAAAATATATAGACAGGGAGTTCCTCAAACAAAAGAAAATTACCTTAAATTTTCCCCAAGAATCATTGAATAAAGCAAACAATCAATGATTTACTTGAGTAAAATAAGTTGAAATGAGAAAGAAAATCCAAATTTGTATTGAAAAGTATAATCATATTGCTGTGCTGACTTTCTTTGAGAAGCTCCCTTTCCACCAGTTTGTTCCTGGCATAGTTTGACAACTCTTCACATAACTTGGTGTTATGTAGAAAAAACAAAAAGGAAGTTCAGTGTCCAGTGTTAGGAAGATATTATCACAGAGAAGTATGAAAAAGTCATGGTATTTTCAAAAGGACATGAAAGGAGTTAGAAATATGAGTTTATTTACAAAGCTATGTTAAACATGGAATTGTATCCTTCCACAAAAAGAAAAACAAAGAAAGTAGTAGTTAAGGGAAGCTGTTACCATTTTTACCTGACTATTTAATTGAAAAAATGGCCCTGATTTTCCACAATTGCATGTATTCATGGCTTCTGAAAAATTATTTTGTAACACAACTCATCATGATAGAGGAGCTTTGGTGGTGAAGTTTACAGCAAGTTGTGCTGTTAACTCAAAGACTGTATGTCTTTGATGGTTTGAAATCACCAGCTGTTGTTCCAAGGAAAAATTTGGACTATCTCTTCCCATTGCAACTTACAGCATTGAAAACTTAGCAGAAGGTTGCCATGAGTTTGAATCCAGTTGACAGCAGTGTATTATTCTATCACAATATGGAATCTATTTTCTGCCATTTAGAGTCAAAGTTGGCCATTGTACTTTGTTATGACTCCCCAGTGACTAATTTTGGACAGTTTTTAAAGCATAAATGCTTAAGGACGAGATCTGAGGTATTCCCTATGTTTACCCATTCACTTAGAGTTACTACATAACAAGAACCTTGGGCAAGTCCGTTAGAAAACAAAAAATCTTGCAGAACAGAGTCAAGTCTCAGTCATGGAACTCAGTTGCAGCCCCAGACTCACAAGAGAGTACAGCCAGAATCAGCAAATCTCACCCAATGCTGACTGTAGACACATGAGCAACACCAGCTGAAATCAGAACTGCTAGCTGACCCATTGATTTCTCAGTTAAACAACCAATTATTGTTTCAAACGTCTTGGTTTTGTGAGTTCTGTTACAGAGTATTATTTTGGCATATAAAATTGATATTAAATGTAAATGGATAAAATTTTGACATGTAGTTTGAAAATTACAATCACAATTAAAAAATTAATACTCCCTGACAATTTAAATGACAGAGTCTGGAAGTGAATGGATTTTAAATTAGAAGGCCCTGATTTTCTACTTGGGTTTTGGCAATTGGTAGCAGTAATCACATTGTCTAGTTAAATTTTAAGCAAGCATACAATAGAAGAGTAGTTTGTAGAGTTTCTAGAGGTATCTAGTTTAGGAAGTGGATGCTACTCCTGCTTCCCAGCATAAATCAATCTGAAAGCTCATCCAAACATTGTACATAATGGGTAATCATGATGGCATTTGACAAGACTATGGAACATTGTGCATCATCACAGCAACATTAAGTTGTTTATTTCAGCAATTAGACAAAAGATTGCTGTGTCATTTAATTAATATGCTTTTGGAAAATTATTTGGCCAACGGCCACAGACCCAAGGGCCCTGAAGGTTTTTAAAGCAACGTCTTTGAGCAGACCTTTACCCTTGGCCCAAGCCTCAAGGACACCGCTCTTAGGGGGAAAAGAGCAGTAATACACATCCAACATTACCCCAACATTTCCCTTACATGACCCAGGCAACTGCCATAGAGTTACTAGCTAGTAGCCAAACTCCCAAGAGGAGGTTCCAGGCCCTGGCCTGCAGTCCCATTCCCTCACACTAATGGGACTCTTACACTACAAACTCTTGAAACTCTACAAACTCTCGAAACTCTATAAATGTACAGAAATGATGTTAGTTATAGAACAGAGTTCAGGTCTTTTGTGCAAAGCTTACACTCAATCATATTTGACTTGATGACACTTAATCACTGCTAAATGAGACTAGTGCTGTTGTGTCTGGTGAAACACTCTTCCACTTTGTACATCTCTATTTTTCAATGTGCTGTATGAAGTAACCTAGGTTTGTGATGCCAAACTTTGTGCCATTGTTTCAAATATCAGGATGGTTTCCCAGTGTGGACAGGGTTTGGTGGAGCTCACACTTGTAAAACAGGTTTGGAAGCAGGAGTGGTATCCACTTCCTAAACCATATGTCTCTGGAAACTCTATGAACTTGGAGAAATGACAATAGTTATGGAAAGGCTTTAGGTCTTTCATTCATAGAGTTACTATGAGTCATGATTGACTTGATGGCAATAAACAACAACAACAACAACAACAACAACAACATACAATGGAATAGTGCCTGGTACACATAATTGCTTATAAAGATTATATTTATAACCCTATAGTTAGTAGGACTAAGACTGAAGAAATAAATTTTCTAAATGCCTTTCTTCCTTTTCTAAATTAATAATAGTTATACAAAGAAGTAAAAAAAAAACAAAACAACAAAACAAACACTTTTGTATGTTTCTGCTCAAGTCACAAAACACTTTGTCATAGCATCCCAAACGCTTGCCTTTTGTAAGCGATATTGCTTGGTTTTGCATTTCTCCTTAAATCATTAGCTTTGTCTCTTTCTCTTCTGGAGAGATTCTAGCCTCATATCATTGTGTTTGATACTTTAGATTGTTCTCATCAATAAGCATTTTATCAAACATCTAAAAAATTATTCAAACTCATTCTGTCAAATTTTTCACTCTACACATCAGACAATAATGATCTAGCTTCTGTCTTTATCATGGCACTACAAAGAAGCTCTTCTCAAAGTTTATGTAGTAATTCATATGATTCAAACATTGATGATCTCTATTGGTGCAGCCATTAACACAGTTAACAACCAGCTTCTTGAAACGTCCATACTTCTATATCTTCTGATATTATATATAATATATCAGAATAGAATAGAATAAACAGAATAGAATAGGACATAATAAATATACTAATTTCTAAAATATACATTCCTCCTCATAGAGCCCAGCCTCCTGGATAATCTGTTCTGCACACAGGTTGAAAAGGTATGGAGATAGGATGCATCCCTGGTGTACGCTCGTCCCACTTTTGAACCATGGAGTGTTTCCTTGCTCTGTTCTGACGACTGCATCCTGGTCCAAGTATAGGTTTCACATCAGAAGGATCAAGTGTTCTGGGATTCCCATTCTTCTCAGAGTCAGCCACAGTTTGTTATGATCCACACAGTCAAACACCTTTGCATAGTCAATGAAACACAGATAGACATTCCTCGGGTATTCCGTGCTTTCAGCTAAGATCCATCTAAAATCAGCTACAATATCCCTAGTAGCACGACCCCTTATAAACCCAGCCTGGACTTCTGGCAATTCTCTGCTGATGTGCTGTTCCAGTCATTTTTGGATAATCTTCAGTAGAATCTTGCTTGCATGTGAAATCAACGA
>NW_006400224.1:65073-71155 GCF_000299155.1 Elephantulus edwardii | reverse complement strand
AAATACAAATATAAACACAAGAGAACTACCAGAAATACAGGCTGGGTTTGTAAGAGGTTGTGGAATTAGAGACATTATTGCCAATGTCAGACAGATCTTAGCATAAAGTAGAGAGTGCCATAAGAATGTCTATCTGTGTTGCATTGACTATGAAAAAGCATTTGACTGGATCACAATAAATTGTGGCTAACCTTGAGAAAGAATGGAAATCTCAGAACACTGGATCATACTTATATGAAACCTATAGGTGGAACAAGAAGAAATCCTCAGAACAGAGCCAGGAAACACTCCATGGTTCAAAATCAGGAAAGGAGTATGTCAGGGATGCATCCTGTACCCATACCTTTTCATTCTGTATGCAGAACAGCTCATTCAGGAAGCCAGGCTTTATGAGGAGGAATGTGCCATCCAGACTGGAGAAAGACTCATCACCAACCTACGATATACAGATGACAAAACCTTGCTTGCTGAAACTGAAGAAGATCTGAAGCACTAGCTGCAAAAGGTCCAGGACTGTAGTCCTGAATATGGATTGAAGCTCAACATCAAGAAGACAAAAATTCTCACCACTGGGCCAGTTGGCAGCACCATATTAGATGGAGAAGAGATTGAGGTTGTTACTAATTACAGCTTGCACAGATCCACAATCAACATTCTTAACACCAGCAGTCAGGAAATCAAAAGATGAATTAATTGCATTGGAAAAAATTGCTGTTATAGACCTCTGCAGAGTGCTGAAGAACAATGTCAGTCTAGATACAAAGGTGCACTTAATCCAGGACATGGTCTTCTCAAGTACTTGTTATGCTTCAGAGAGTTGAAAATTATTAAAGATGACAGAAGGATTGATGCCTTCGAGTTGTGGTACTGGAGAAGGGTCCTGAACATACCATGGACTGACAAGAAAACCAATTGTTCTATTTTCGAGAGGGTGAAACCAAGTCTCCCCTTTGAGGCTAGGATTTTGAAATTCTTTCTCACTTTTAGCACATGGCCGGGAAAAATCGTTGCTTGGAGGACATCATGCTCGAAAGGGTGGATGGAAAGTGCAGGAGAGGGAGACCCTGGATGTGATGGATTGATACAGTAACTGGGACAATGAGAGTTGGTGTGTTGGAATTAGTGAGATTGGCTCAGGACAGGGAAGGGTTCATAGCTGTTGTACATAGGGTTGCTATACATCACAAGTGACTAAATGGCACATAACATACTATGACAGGTTTGGAAACATGAATGGCATCCACTTCCTAAATAACATGCCTCCCGAAATTTTGTGAACTTTGATAAACGTCGACAGTTGTAGAGGGGCTTCAGGTCTTTTGTTCATAGGGTCTTTATGAGTCAAGCTATATATATATTTATAATTTTATATATATAATTATATATTTATACTTATATATAATCACAATAAATTGTGATTTATTTAAATAACAATAAATAATCACTATAATTATATATAATTAATATATGCATCATATATAAATTTTATTAATCCCTAGCTCTCAGAGAGAAGTAAATAAAAACAACTATAAGTTATCATTTCACCCCAGTAATAATACCAAAGTTCATTAGAGGAGCAAACAACAAATGCTGCTGAGATTGTGGAGAGATTGGAACCCTTATTCACTGCTGGCGGGATTGTAAAATGGTGCAGCCACTGTGGAAGGTAGTATGATGCTTTCTCAAAAAGTTGGAAATAGAAATACCGTTTGACCCAGCAATTCCACTATGAGAATACACCAGAAACCAGAGCTGCCACTCAAATACATATATGTACACCCATGTTTATTGCTGTGTTATTCACAATAACAAAGAGAAGGAGGTAACCCAAGTACCCATCAATAAATGAATGGATAGAAAAGTCATGGTATATTAACACAATGCAGTACCAGATTTATTGACTCACAGAAATTGTGAGGTTAACATGCTCAATGTGTCCTATACCAAGCTGTTAAATTGGGGATGATTTGTACACAATAACAGAAAATGGATGCAAATCAAAAGGAAATATATTAAGATATTATCAACCTATCTATAAATCTAAAATTATTTCAAAAGAAAATGATTGAGTATTATTAACACATAGGACCTACTCTGTGCAAGGTATTATTTTAAGCATTTAAAGCAAAATAAACATTTTCAAACTGTCTTTAAAAACAAACAAGTAAAAAAAATCAAACTTAAAACTGAAGAAATTAGGTATTGTCAAGGCCAGAGAACAAAGTAAGCATAGAGAAGAGGGTCCAAAGAATAAGGAGAAAAACATCTAGGGGCAGCAACAATTGCTGAGCTTGGGGAGAGTTTCTACTCACACTTCACAGTTCCATGCTTGCAACTAGAGACATTCTGACCCTAGTGGAGCACAGGAACTACCATGAACTTGAAGAACATTGATAATCAGTCACCATGAATGCAGGAGTTGTTTTTCACCACTAGTTAGAAAATGCTACTAAATAGAAGAGTAAAAAAGGTCAAGATTAGGGAGTTGTTGTTGTAGATGGCATAGTATCGAGTATGACTCCTATCAATATTGAATAGCTCTGAACCCTGCCTTATCCTGAGCCAATATCACCTCTCTGACACACCTGACTGCATTGCCACAGTCACTATGTCAGTCCATCTCATCCAGAGTCTTCTTTTCCTGTGCTAGCCCTCCACCTTTGCAAGTATGATGTCCTTCTCCAAGGACTGGAGCCTCCTGAAAATGTGTCCTAAGTATGTGAAATGGAATTTAAAAATCTTTGCCTCTAAGGAGCACCCCAGTTTCTCCTTTTCCAGGACAAATCTGTTTGTGTTTTTGGCAGTACATGATATGTTCAATACTCGTCTCCAGGACCACAACTCAAAGGCATTGATTCTTCTTCTGTCATCATTACTCATTGTTTAGCTCTCAGTTGCATACCAAGCAATTGAAAAGACCAAAGACTGTACCAGGTGTACCTCAGCCTCTAGACTGACATCATTGCTCTTTTTCACTCTGAAGAGGTCCTTGACAGTAGATTTTCTTAACGTAACTTGTCTTTGATTTCCTAACAGCTGGTGCCAAGGATATTAGTTGTAGATCTGAGCAACAAAGAAGTTGTGCTACAATCCCAAAATTGTTAGCCACCTCAATCCTTTCTCTGTCATAATGCTGCCTATTGATCTGGTGGTGAGGATTTTTATTTTCTTGACACTGAGGCGCCATCTATATTGAAGACTATAGTCTTTGATAATTTGTATAAAATGCTTCAAGTTTGCCTCAGTTTCAGTGAGCAAGATTATGACATCTGTGTAACAGAAGTTGTTGATGAGTCTTTCTCTAATCATGATGCCACATTTTTCTTCATAAACTCAGCCTCCAGAATGATCTGTTCAGCATATATATTGAAAAGATATGGAGAAAGTAAACATCTATGATGCAATCCTTTCTTGATTTTGAACCAAACATTTTCTCTTGCTCTGTTTAAATGACACCTTCTTGGTCTAAATACAGTTTTTGCATGAACACAATCAAGTGTTATGGAATTCCCAGTCTTTTCAAAGTTAGTCACAATTTGTTGTAGCTCAGAAAGTCAAATGCCTTTTCACAGTTGATAAAACACAAATAGATACCTTTCTAGAACTTTTTACGTTCAGCCAAGATCCATTTGACATGATCGATGATGTCATAGCATCTTCTTTTCTAAACCCACCATATATTCTGGCCCAGTAGTTTTTAAAATCTTTAGCAAGTTGGTGTGTGTTTTTTTTCATGTGATATTAGTAATTTTTTTTAATAATTTCCACTTTCTGTTGGATCATCTTTTTTTTTGGGAAAGGGAATAAATATGGATCTCTTCTGGTCAGTGGGCCAAATTTCTTGGCTCAAACCTGGTGGTGAGCATAGCCAGGGCTGCTTCTGCTTGTTAAAATATATCAATTGGTATTCCGTCAATTTCTGGAGCCTTATTTTTTTGCCAATTCCTTCAGAGAAGCTTGCCCTTCTCCTTTATTTACCATTGGTTCTTAATCATATAATACTTTCTGAAATTTTTCTGTGACATTCAATTCTTGTTGGTATAATGACTTCTTGTATTCTTTCCATCTTATTTTGTTGCTTCTAGGATTATTCAAGATTTTACCCATAACATATTTAATTATTGCAACTTAAGGCTTCAATTTGTTCACTTTAGTCAGCTTGAAAAATGCTGAGCAAATTCTTCTCTTTTGCTGTTCTGATTCTAGCTCATTGCATATTTTATTATAATACTTTGCTTTATTTTCATGAGCTGTTTCTTGAAATTTCTGTTAGACTCTTTAACTTTTTTATTTTTTGCCTTTATTTTTTTAATTTTTTATTCTATATTGGTTTACATATGAGAACCATATACACTGTTTTTCCTTTATATATGTTGTGTTTCGTGCATTCCTCCATTTACTCTGTGTTTCACATTATTCCCATACAGTGTGCTTTATAAAATTAATCATAATTGATCCATGCCTATCATTACCTCACTTTTTCTGGTCCCTTGCTTTTTGGCTTCTCAGTATTCTGATGCAATATTCAGTCTCTTCTGATATCAATTTTGGTCTTCCTTCTCTGTTTTCTCCATGACCATTTGCTATCTTCATAGATGATATTTTTGATATCGTCCTACAGTTCATGTGGTCTTCATGCATTAGCATTAAGTGCCTCAAAGATATTCTTGAGACAATTTTTAAACTTAGATGCATTAGATTCAAGATCATATTTTGATTCTTATTTTAGATTTATTTTCATTTTCTTTAATTTCAATTTGAACTTGCACATTAGTAGTTGTTTTCACAGCTTCTCCAAGAAGTCTTTTCAGAAATGTAATCAGTCTGCCTTCTGTTTGATTCATCAGAGGTTCATGTGCATATTCATTGTTTTTATATAAAAGTTATTTCCTCTTTAAATAAATAATTTTCTTTGTAAATAAAAAAATTGTACAAAATTTTATAATTCTGTGTCTAACCTCATTTCTGCTATCAAGTCTGTATTTCCAACTCCTGGTACTCTTTATTGTTTTCAGCTTTTGCATTCCAGAACCTTGGTTTCATGTCCAATCAAATTCAGACTGCAAAAGTTGGTAGAAATCTTCTATTTCCTCCCCTTTGGCTCTAGTTGTTGGTGAATGTATTTGAATAATAGTATTATTAACAGGTTTTCTTTGTATGCATTGGATAGAATCCTGTCACTCACAGCATTGTACTTCAGGATGGATCTAGAAATGATCTTTTAGACTACAAAATTAACCTCATTTTCTTCATCTTCTCATTCTAGGCATTGTAGATCATATGATTATCTGATTCAAAGTGGTCCGTGCCATTCCATCTCTGCTCACTTAATGCCTAGTGTGTCAAGTTTAATGTGTTCCATTTATTTTTTTAACAATGTTCGATTTTCTTACCTTTATACTTCATATATTCTACATTCAAATTATTGTTGGAGATATGCAATTATTCTTCCTTGTTTTTAGTGTCTTCAGATATGAGAGCTCAGCATCTAGTGCTATATTCAATAGTCTAAGTGTGCTTTTTCTTTTATAAAGTTCCCCCAAACCTATTATTTAGAAAAGGGATGGCCAATAATTCTTCTTGTTGTTGTTATGTGCCATTGAGTTGCCTGTGACTTTTAGAGACCCTATGCACAATAGCTCTGAACCCTGTTTTATCTTGAGCCAATCTCATGCAACACATCAATCCTTATTACCCCTATTACTGTATCAATTCATCTCATTCAGAGTATTCCTTTCCTAGGCTGTAATTCCACTATTCTAAGCATGATTTCCTTCTCTAAGTACTAGTCCCTCCTGACAACATACTTCAAGTATGTTAGACAGAGCTTCAAAATCCTTGCCTCCAAGGATGAGCTTGGTTTCATCTTCTCCAGGACAAACCTATTTGTTCTCTTGGCAGAACATGGTATGCTCAATTCTCCAGCAACACAACTCAAAGGCATCATTTTTTTTTATTTAGGTTGTTTATTTTTCATTTAAATGAACATCTACAGAGATTTTGGGATTCCATTCCTTCATTGTTGCACCCTTCTCCCCGCACAAACCCCTACCCCCTACCCCCCCATTTGCTCCTCTCCTTG
>NW_006400224.1:60259-63671 GCF_000299155.1 Elephantulus edwardii | reverse complement strand
GATGCCTCCTACCGTTTTTCTATTTTTAAGGAGTGCTTTGCTTATTCGTGGCTTCTTTCCATTCAAAGGCATCAATTCTTATACTATCGTCCTAGCCATTATCCAGCTTTCTAATGTATAGCAAGTAATTCAAAGGCCATGGCTTGTATCAAACACACCTTAGTCTATAGACTGACATTGTTGCTCTTCAGCACTTTGGAGAGTCCCTGACAGCAGATTTTCCAAATGAAATTAATCTTGTAATTTCATGACTGCTGGTTCCAAGCATATTGATTATGGAACTGAGCAAAATAAGTTGTTAACAATCTCATTATCCTTCCATCTATCTTGGTGCTGTCAATTGACCTAGTGGTAAGAATATTTCTTTTCCTGATGCTGAGTTGCAGTCCATTTTGAAGATTTCAGTCATTCACCTTCTGCAGCAAATGTCTTAGGTCTTCCTCAGTTTTGGCAAGCAAGGCATCCACACAGAATAGTTTGTTTATAAGTTATCCTCCAGTATTGATGTCATGTTCTTCCTCATAAAATTTACCTCCTGAATGATCTCTTCTGCATTGAAAGGGCATGCAAATAGGATGCATCTCTGATGCACTGCTTTCCTGATTTTTGAACCATGCAGTGTTTCCTTGCTCTGTTCTGATGACAGTTTTTTAGTCAGTTTTCATAAGCACATCAAATGTTCTGGAACTCCAATTCTTCCCAAGGTTAGCCATGATTTGTTGAGATCCACAGTCATACTTCCTTGCATGGTCAACAAATCATACATAGACACTCGTTAGGCACTCTCTGTTTTCATCCAAGATCCATCTGGCATTAGCTATGACTGAGAGTTCCACTTTAGTATCAGATGAACAAGTACTATACGCCAAATGAGCGGATGATAGATAAAAGTAAATGCCAATGTGTCTAAGCTATTAAGAGCAGAAACAAGCAAAAATCTTCCTTAATACAAGAAAATACCAAGGGAGACCAGAAGCACCTACCTCTTGAAGATTATGAAGGGGATCCCATTAACACCAATATTTAGTAACTTGATGAAAATTCCTTCTCGCTCACAAGAGGAACCCACTGTCCAACTCTTAGACTGTGCTTGCCTGATTGTATTTTTCTCTTCTTTACTAATAATCCACCTACTAATATTTTTTGTGTGTTATTTATGGTAATCTTCTCTGGAAAGAACTTGCTAGTCTTCTCCAAGTCATTTTATCCTGAGCATTTTACAGTCTATACCAGGAAATTTGGAGGACACCATTCTGTTTGATATTCATTACATCCTCAAGAAAGGTTACCCAATTGAATGGGGAAACTAACAAACACTATTATTAATATCACATGCAAGCAAAATACTGCTGACGATCATTCAAAAATGGTGAGAACTGTACATAGATAGGAAAATTTCTGAAGCTCAAGTTGGATTAAGAAAATGTTGTGACAAAGGGATATCATTGCTGACGTTAGATGGATCCTTGCTGAAAGTAAACAATATTAGAAGGCATGTTTGTGCTTTTTGACTATGAAAAGACATTTGACTGTTTGAATCATAACAATTTGTGGCAGACATTGAGAAGAATGGGAGTTCCAGGGCACTTGATTGTGCTCATGTGAAACCTATACCTGGACCAGGAGGCTGTTGTGAAGATAGAACAGGAGGACACTGCATGGTTTAAAATTGAGAAGGGAATGTGTCAGGGTTGTATTCTTTCTCCATACACATTTAATCTTTATGCTGAACAAATTATTTGAGAAGCTAGATTCTATCAAGAGGAGTGTGCATCAGGATTGGAGGGAAGAGACTCATGTTATGCAAATGACACAACTTTGCATGCTGAAAGTGAGGAGGATTTGAAGCACTTGTTGCAGAAGATCAAGGAATCCAGCCTTCAGTGTGGATTCAATGTCAAGAAAACAAAGATTCTTAGCACTGGACTGATAGGCAATGTCATGATAAATGGAGAGGAGATTGAAACTGTCAAGAGCTTCATCTTACTTGGATCCACAATTAACACCCTTATCAGTAGTCAGAAAATTAGGAGACATATTGAGCTAGGAAAGTGTGCAGTTAGGGACCTCTGCAAATTATTGAAGAGCAATGGTATCAGTTTAGGACTAAGGTGCATCTGATTCAGGCCATAGTTTTTCTGATCATTGGCTATACATCTGAGAGCTGAACAATGAATAAGGATGACAGAAGAATAATTCATGCTTTTGAACTGTGGTACTGAAGAAGAGCACTGAGCATTCCATGGATGGCCAAAAGAACAAACAGATATGTCTTGGAGACAGGACAGTCAGAATGCTTTCTGGAGGCAAGAGTGATAGGCTTCACCTCACATACTTTGAGCACCTTGCTAAAAGGGTCTATTCCTTGAAAAGGGAGATAATTCTTGGAAGTGTGGAGAGTCAGTGAAGGAGAGGAAACCCCTAGACCAGGTTCATTATCATGGTGACTGCTGCAATAGGTTCTTGTGTGTTAGGAAGTGTGAGGATGATGCAGGACAGAATAGGGTTCTGATTTTTCCACCCCATAGGGTCACTATGAGTCACACTCAACTCAATAATATGTAACAATAACAGTAACATCATTTACATTGCTACTAGAAGCCTATAGGATTGATGGATTTTGTTTTATGAATTTAAACAAAAGAAATCCAGGAACAGATATTTAAATGACCTGGAAGAGCTAGGATATCAATTTAACATCCAAGTTCAGATTTACTCAGTGATGCTGAAATGAGATAATGAGGCAAGGGAAGATTAAAGTATATAGTTATTTCTTTTAATTTTTTTAAATTTTATATTGGTTTACATACAAAGTTCATCAAAGTTGTATACACGGTTTTTCACATTGGAATTTGCATGACCTTCTCCTATAAAAAATACAGAAAAAGATCAACATACAAAAATCAGTTGAATTTCTCTACAGTGACAAAGAGAATACAGAGCTGGAGAACAAAAACAATACCCTTCACAATAGCTAATCACAAGATTAAATACTTGGGAGTAAATGTAACCAGAAGCACAAAGTATCTATCTATTCAAAGAAAACTACAAAACATTACTACAAAAAACAAAAAGAGAACTTGAGAAGTGGAAGAATGCCACTTGCTCACGGATACAAAGACTCAATATTGTGAAAATGGCAATAATACCAAAGACAATTTACACATTTAATTAAATCCTAGTACAAATACCAATCCCATTCTTCAAGGAGACGGAAAAATCAATTTCCAGTTTCATTTTGAATAGAAAGAAGCCCTGAATAAGCAAAGCTGTTGTTGTTGTTATGTGCCGTCAAGTTGTTTCCGACTCATAGCGATCCTACGCACAACAGCTCTAAACCCTGCTCTATCTTGCGCCAACCGCACCGCCTCTGACACACCCATCCCGATTACCTCAGTCACCGAATCAATCC
>NW_006400224.1:53734-57454 GCF_000299155.1 Elephantulus edwardii | reverse complement strand
GACCTTATGCTGAGTGAGATATCTCAGTCACAAAAGAACAAATACTCCATGGTGCCACTGTTGTAGAATGGGACTGACATCAGGGTTGGGGTAAGACTAAGAAAAACTAGATAAATTATGTATACTGCATTCGAAAAAAAAAAAAATCTCAGTCTTCTCAAATGCAAAGGGTAAGTAAAATATTTTAATAGAAGTTTTCTGCTAACTAGAAATTTGTTATAATATTGTGAATATCGTTGCAGAAGGGCTTATGTTGTAATTTGCACAATAACGTTATGTGGGCAAGGATGGTTTAATGGTAGAATTGTCTTCTTCCATTCACAAATTCCATGTTAGTTTCTGAGAAAATCACCTCATGTGCAATTACCACCTGGTTGTCAACAGGTTTCAACAGATCTTTCAGACTAAGACGGACAAGGAAGGAATGATTGGAGGTCTTCTTCCAAAATCTAATTATAAATACTGTATGGAATACAGTCAGTGGTCTCATCTGCATCTCAATCATGAGGATGCCTCAAGAATGGACAGTGTTGGTCTTTTTTATACAAAAGTCATTTTGTTGTCCTGAGTCATTAGGCCAACTCAGCAGTAGCTAACAAGAACTCAAAGTTTAGCTTATAGGAATTGAATTTTGTATCTTATCATCTATACATATATACTGGATCTTAAAATATTCTTCAAAATATATGAACGCCAGATATATGAAAAGGAAGATTAAGCTAATCTAAAATTTAAGTGGATAAGAAGTAATAAGTCTTGAAAATAAATTCAGCCTGTGAATGAAAGCAGGAATGAAGTGGAAACATATATGAAGCATGAAATACAATATACTTAGCAATATGAAGAAAAGCAAAAGGAACAAACTCACTTGGCATTTATTAGCCTGGAGGAAATTAGGAATGAATTCCAGCCTCTAGTTACAATACTTAAGTATCTTATGGGCAGAATGATCTAGAAAGAAACAAAAGAAGGTAAAGGACTGTGTTAGTTCTTTATTTGTGATTATCTCTGAAGTTAGGTAATATATAATCAAAGTCATGCTTTGACTGTCAATGATTTGTTTTAATTTTCAATTGATAGTTTTTTCACAATAAACAACAGACCTAGTTCAAATAGACTAAACAGAGCTCTCCCATCTCTTTCCACAAATATAGTTAATTTTATTTCTATATATTTGATCTGTCCACATTCATGTTTACAGTCACTGTTTCTGTTTTGGGAAATAAAATATTTGCCACCAATGTGAAAATATGCATCTAGAAAAAATTAAAGTTGTCAAAAAATTAATTGAACACATAAAGATCAATATCCTAAGCATTGTTTAGCTGAAATGTTCATATACTGACCATTTTTTAAACTGACATCCTCAATTTTTAGGATTTTCAAGGGTCTTTGATACAGATTTTCTAAGTGACCAAATAGGCTGTGGGGTGACATCAAAGACATTATATATGAAGAAGACCAAGTGTCACTAAAAAGACAATATATCTGGCTTGATAGGGATGAGTAAATAAGCAATTGCCTATCTAAAAGTGAAATGGTAGGATATGAGGCATGAAGTAGGTGGCTTACACACTTTCACAAAAGTAGTTGTTGTTGGTATAATTGTAAGGGGGGGAACTCTACAACACAAATTAACAAAATAATGTAAATAAAGGACTATATAGAACACAATTGTATATGCATGAAATACAATGTATATGAATAATAAAAACATAAATGAAATAAAAAAGAACTCAACTAAAAACAAAAAAGAAGACAACAATGGAGGGAGTATTCAGAATCACTGTACCAGAAGTAATTGGTTGGCACAAAAGAATTTCATGAAACAACATATGATCAAGAGGCAATGGTAATGAAGGAAGAAGTTCAAGCTGCCCGGAAGGAATTGGCAAAACAACAAGGCCCCAAGAATTGATGGAATACAAGTTGACATACTTCAGCTTTGAACTGATACAGCCCTGGACATGCTCACCAAGCTGTGCCAAGAAATCTGTAGTACAGCTATCTGGCAAACTGAAAGAGATTCATATTTATTCTGATCCCAATAAAAAAGGCGATTGGATAGAGTGTGGAAATTATTGAATGATACCACAGTCAAGCAAAATCCTGCTGAAGATCATTCAAAAATTATATTGACAGAGAACTACCAGAAATAAAAGTCAGGTTTAGGAGAGATCATGGCACTAGGGGTATTGTAAATGTCAGATATATCTTGTCTGAAAGCAAAGAGTATAGATTAATTTCTATCTGTGTTTCTTTGACTATGGAAAGACATTTGACTATGTGTCATGCAAATAGTAACTAACCTTGAGAAGAATAGGAATCTCAGAACACCTGATTGTGCTCATGCACAACCTATACGGACCAGGAGACAATTGTCAGAACAGAGTAAGGAAACACTGCATTATTCAAAATCAAGAAAGGAGTGCATCAGGAATGTGTCTTGTCTCCATACCTTTTCAATCTATGTACAGGAAAGATCATTCAGGAGGCTGAAATTTTTGAGGAGATATGTGGCATCAAGATAAAAGAAGACTCATCAACAATGTGCATTATGCTGATGACACAACCTTGCTTCCCGAAACTTAGAAGAACCTGAAGCATGTGCTGCAGAGGGTCAGGAACTGTAGTCTGTAATATAGATTGAAGCTCAATATCAGGAAAACAAAGATTTTCACTACTGAGACAATGGGCAGCATCATGATAGATGGAGAAAATGTTAGATAGTTAACAATTTCAGCTTGTTTAGTTGGTTCTACAATCAATACTCTTGGCATCAGCAGACAGGAAATAAAAAGACAAATTGCATTAGGAAAATCTCAGTGTTGAAGAGCAACTAGAGAGTAAGGTGTGCCTGATCCAGGCCATGGTCTTCTTAATTACTTGTTATGTGTCAGAGAGCTGGACAATGACTAAAGATGACCGAAGAAGAAACGATGTCTTTGAATTTGTGGTTCTGGAGAAGGGTATTGAACATGCATGGACTGCTAAGAGATCTAACAGGTCTGACCTGGAAAGGGTGAAATCATGCTGCTCCTTGGGGGCAAGGATTTTGAGACTTCTTTTCACATACTTTGGGCATGTTGCATGGAGTGACCACTCCTTGGAGAAGGACATCATGTTTGGAAGGGTGGAGTGATAGCACAGGAGAGGAAGACCCTAGATGAGATAGACACACAGTAATTGGACAATGAAGCCAGGTGTTTTGGAGATGATGAGATTGGCTTAGGACAGAGCAGGGTTCAGAGCTATCGTGCATTGAGTTGTAGTTGACTTGACAGCACATAGCAACAATAACATTCTTAAAAACAACAAAATGTGCTTCTAAACTTTCAGGTAGATTGATTGTATATTTTTGTTAAATTTTTGGCTTTACAATAACTGTCATTGCTTTGTGAAATCTCTCAACTTGTTGCTGTCCAGTCAAAACCAATTCTTGGCTGATTCTCCAATTGATTTTCAGGGGTTGTAAATCTTGGTAGATTCAAACCACTGAAGAGAAACTACCTTTGGTTTCATATCCACTAGGTTACCAAATCTCCCTCTGTGACACCTAGTCTTTAGTCTCCCGGCTTAAGAAAGGCAAAGAGAGGATGGGATAGAAGATGGCGGAGGTGGAGAGCACAGTGTGAGGAGCCAGAGGGACAGCAGTCTGCATAGAGAGGATACCAGAGAGTACTTTACGCTCCACAGAGACTGACCATCACAGCGTGACGC
>NW_006400224.1:18509-21017 GCF_000299155.1 Elephantulus edwardii | reverse complement strand
GCACATAACAACAACAACATATCACTTTTAAACTGTTCTCCCCCTCATCTGTTTCAATTCAGTATACATAATCTATCCAGCTTTTATCAGTCTTACCACAACCCTGATGTCAGTCACTTTCTACAACAGTGGCACCATGCAGTATTTGTCCTTTTGTCACTGAGATATTTTACTCAGAATAATGTCCTTGAGGGTCACACATTTTGAATAACATTGCATGAGTTTTTGATGAGCACAGAATTTTTTTTTAAATTAATGTTAATGAAAGTTTACAGAGACTTGGGATGTCCAGTCAGTCATTGTTGCACTTTTCTCCCTCCCCACCCCTCCCCTCTCATTCACTGTTCTTCCTGAAAATAAAGGAAAAACTCCTTCATTGCTATGCAATCCCTTCCCCCCAAGTCCACTCCGTTATGCAGCCTTTACTCTGGACTTCTGTAATGACGAGAATACCCATTCATATTTCCCTTATAAATGGTTCTCTCCCTCATCTGTTTCAATGCAATATTCCTCATTCCTCCCCTCCTTTTCTGTCTTCCCTCAACCCTGATGTCAGTCCCGTTTTACAACAGTGGATCTATTCAATATTTGTCCTTTTGTGACTGAAATATTTCACTCAGCATAATGTGCTCCAGGGTCATCCATTTTGCATAATATTTCATGAGTTCCTTGTTTTTTCAATGCTGCGTGGTATTCCATTGTGTGAATATACCATAGCTTCTCTATCCATTCGTTTGTTGATGGGCACTTGGGTTGTTTCCAGCTCTTTGCTATTGTGAACAAAGTCACAATAAACATGGGTATCCATATATCTGCTTGAGTGGTGGTTATGGTTTTTTTAGAGTAAACTCCCAGTAGTGGGTTTACTGGGTCAAATATTATCTCTTTTTTGCAACTTTTTGAGAAAGCACCCTACTGCCTTCCATAGTGGTTGCACCATTTTACACTTCCACCAGCAGTGTGTAAGGGTTCCAGTTTCTTCACAACCTTGCCAGCATTTGATGTTTGCTGTTCTGCTAAATTTTGCTATTTTACTGGGTTGAGATGATATCTCATACTTCTTTTGATTTGCATCTCTCTTAGAGCTAGGGATTTTGAACATTTCTTCATGTGTTTGTTTGCCATTTGAATGTCTTCTTTGGTGTCCTCTGTTCACAACCTGTGCCGATTTTTTAATTGGGTTATTTAACTTTATCTTCTTGTGGTGCTTGAGTGTTTTATAAATTCTAGATATAAGTTCCTTGTCTGATATGTTATTACCAAATTTTTTTTTCCTAGTCTGTGGCTTCCTTTTACACCCAGTTGAAGAAGTTTTTGGATGTGCACAGAGATTTGATTCTTAGAAGGTCCCATTTATCTATTTTATCCTCTCCTGGTTTTAGATTGTTCAGGATGCTTGGAAGACTGTTTATTTTGTGGGTTCGAACTTCTAGAGATTTTCCAAGCTTTTCTTTAATGAAGTTTATTGTCCTTTGGTTTTATTCCTAGGTCCATAATCCACTTTGAATTGGTTTTTGTGTATGAAGTGAGGTGTGGATCTTGCTTGAGTTTTCTGCATATAGTTTTTCAATTTTGCCAGCACCATTTGTTTAAAAGGCTGTCATTTCCCCACTTAACTGATGCCATCTCCTTGTCAAAAATAAATTGATCATAGGTAGATGGGCTGATTTCTGGATTCTCAATTCTATTTCATTGATCTATGTGTCGATCATTGTACCAATACCAAGTTGTCTTAACCAACATGGCAGTGTAGTAGCATTTGAAATCAGGGAATAAGATGCCTTTTTTTTCTTTTTCTTTTTCTTTTAGGAGTGCTTTGTTTATTCTGGGCCTCTTTCCATTCCAAATGAAATTGGACATTGCCTTTTCCATCTCGTTGAACAATGGAATTGATATTTGCATTGAGATTGCATTGAACGTGTATATTGTCTTGGGTAGTATTGTAATTTTTACAATATTGAGTCTTCCTATCCATGAACAAGGGATACTCTTCCACCTCTCCGGTTCTCTTTTTGTTTCTTGTGATAATGTTTTCTAATTTTCTTTAAACAGATCCTTTGGAGCACAGAAATTTAATCCTTAGAAAGTCACATTAATCAATTTTATCCTCTCCAGATTGTGCAGTTCTGGCTAGATTTGTCATTCCCTTAAAAACACAGACTAGGCCTTGTAAGCTTAGTCTTACAGTTTTTCACTTCTAACATTATCATTTGGGGCTTTTCTCCCATGTCTTTGATCCACATTGGTTATATTTTTGTGTTGATGTGAGATGTAGATCCTGTTTCAGCTTTCTGCAGATAGCAGTTCAAGTTTGCCACCACCATTTGTTGACAAAGTTGTCATTTCCCCATTTGATAAATTTTATTTCCTTGCCGAATATCAGTTAACCATAGATAGTAGGTCCTTTTTTGCTTTCTCAATTCTTTTCCATTGGTCTATATGCCTGTCACTGTACCAGTATCAAGCTGCTTTGGTTACTAACATTGTGTAGTAGGTTTTGAGAACAGG
>NW_006400224.1:0-17764 GCF_000299155.1 Elephantulus edwardii | reverse complement strand
AATGATGTTGACTCTTGGTTTTATATATATACTTTTCACTATTTTGAGGGAATTCCCTTCTATTGTTGTTTTGTTGACTGCCTTAATCAAGAAGAAGTGCTAGATTTTGTCAAATACCTTTTCTACATCATTTTCTAGGATCACACAGTTCTTGTTATCTGCTTTGATTATGTGGTGAATTGTAGGAAGCTGAACATTAAATTTAATATTATTAATAAACCAAATGCTATATCAGGATATAAGAAAGGCATAATAAAAGTTGGAGTTCACCCGGAGGCACTAAGGCATTCCTTAAGAGTTAGCATCTTTCTTAGTTTGTATTTGCTGAATCCCTCCCTCCTGAGATTGTTGTTGTAGCGACCCTATGTACAACAGCCCTAAACCCTTCTCCATCCTGTGCCAATAGCATTGCCTCTGACACACCCATCCTGATTACCCCAGTCACTGAATCAATTCATCTCATAGAGGGTCTTCCCCTCCTGCGCTGTCCCTCCACCCTACCAAGCATGATGACCCTCTCCAAGGACCTGTCTCTCCTTACAACATGTCCAAAGTATGTCAGACAAAGCCCCAGAATCCTTGCCTCCAAGGAGTAGCCTGGTTTAACTCTCTCCAGAATCAATATGTTTGTTTTCTTGGCAGTCCAGGGTACATTTCCGAGATTAGCATAAGGTAATCAGTAGAAAAGAACTCCGCCTTATCTGCAAAAGACTTCTTCATAATCCTTTGTTTTTATTTTTTTCACTCCCTTGTGATCATCCTTTGTTTACCTTCCTGATGATTCTCAATAAATACACAGAGAGGTATCTCTTGGGTCATCAGGACTGCTGGCCCCCTATCTTTACTCTCTCTTATCTCATTCTTGGTTGTCTGTCTCACTATTACTTTACTCTCAGTCTTCAACAGTGAATTATGTTGATTTCTTTGTTTATACTGAACCAGCCTTGCATTTCTGTGATGAATCTCACTTGGTCATAATGAATTGTTTGTTTGGGGTTTTTTTTTTATGTGATGTTGGCTAGAATTTTGTTAAGAATTTCTGTATCTATACTCATGAGAGTTACTAATTTGTAATTATCTTTTTTTGTGTGTGATTTTTTTTTAATGTGTAAAGTAGAATTGATGAAAGGTCTTCTCAGAATGTTTGGTAGAATTCAGCTGTGAAGCCATCTGTCCAAGACTTCTCTTGTGTGGGATTCTTCTAATGACCTGTTCATTTTTTTCTTTTGTGATGGGTAAGTTCAACTGTTTGACATCTACCCATGTCAATCTGGGTAGGACATGAATTTCATGGAATTTGTCCATTTCCTCTAAGTTTCAAATTTATACCTTTTCATAATATTCAAGTATTATAGATTTCATTTCCTCTGTGCTATTATGATGTCACCTTTGTTGTTGTTGTGCTATTATGATGTCACCTTTGTTACTGTTGTTATTATGTGCTGTCAAGTCACCTGTGACTCATAGTGACCCTATGCACAACAGCTCTAAACTCTGCCCTATACTTTGCCAATCTCACCATCTCTGACACACTAACATCCCACCCTGCCCCAATTATCCCACCCACTGAATCAATCCACCTCATCAATGGTCTGCTTCTCCTGTCCTGTCCCTCCACCCTCCCAAGCATGATGTCCCTCTCCAAGGACTGGTCCCTCCTTGCAACATGTCCAAATTATGTCAGATGAAGCTTCAGAATTCTTGTCTCCAAGGAGCAGCCTGGCTTCACCAGGATAAACCTGTTCATTTTCTTAGCAGTCCACGGTATAGTCTGTACTTTTCTCCTACATCACAGCTCAAAGGCATCAATTCTCCTTCTATTATTCCTAGTCATTGTCCAGTTCTCTGATGCATAGCAAGTGATTGCAAAGACCATGACATGCATCAGGTGCACCTTAGTCTCTAGACTGATATTGTTCAGTACTTTAGAGAGGTCTCTAACTGCAGACTTTCTCATTTCAATACGTCTTTTAATTTCCTGGCTGCTGGTGCCAAGAGTATTAACTGTAGATGTCTTGTGATTTTCTCCCCTTCTTTAAGTTTGCTAGTCTTTTGCCAATTTTATTGATCTTTTGTGGGAAAAAATAACAAAACAAAAGAAAACAAAACGGGTTATGGTTTGTTGATGGTTTGAATTGTTTATCTGTTTTCTATCTTACTGATTTCATCTCTTGCTCTTATAGCACCCTTTCTTCTAGCGACTGTGGGGTTAGATTGTTGTTCTTTTCCTATTTGATGAAGGTGCTGAATTAGATCATTAATTTTGCTTCTTTCTTCATTTATATTCTATTTTTGCCTATTGCTATAAACTGCCTCCTTAGCTGCATCCCAGAGGTTTTGATGGGTTTTATTTTCATTATCATTTATTTTGAGGATTTTGAAAATTTCATTATTTCTTCTCTAACTCATTCATGTTCTAGCAGGATGTTATTTAATCCACACATGGGTGGTTTTATAAGCTTTATCCTCTTTTGATTAATGTCTAGTCTTACGACGTTGTGTTCTTAGAAGATACTTTGTATTATTTCAACATATTTGAATTTGTTAGGCTTTTTTTGTGTCCTAATATATGATAGATTCTGGAGAATGTATCATGTATGCTTGAGAAGAAAGTGAATTGAGTTTTAGTTGGGTGCAGTACTTGAAATACATGCACAATGTCTAGTTGGTTGAAAGTCTAATTTAGATCTTCTACATGTTTGTTAAGTTTCATTTGAGTTGAACTATTCCTTGGTTAGAGTGGTACGTTAAAGTTTCCTACATTATTATGGCGCTGTCTCTTTCTTCATGTTACATATTTTGCAGGTCTATCATTTGGTCTCTGACAGAAGACTTTCTCAATTCAATTTATCTTTTCATTTCCTGGGTGCTGGTACCAAGAGTGTTGATTGTAGAGTCAATCAAAGTGAAGCTGTCAATAATTTCAATCTCTTCTTCATCCATTATGATGCTGCCAATTGGCCTAATGGTGAGAATCATTGTTTTCTTGATGTTGAGCTTCAATCCATATTGAAAGCTGCAGTCCTTGACCCTCCTCCGCAAGCGCTTCAGGTCTTCCTCAATTTCAGCAAGCAGGGTTGTGTCATCTTCATAAAGCAGATTGTTTATACCTCCAATCCTGATGTCACACTTCTCCTCATAGAACGCAGCCCCCTGGATAATTGCACTGGGAAAGTCTACTGTCAGAGACCTCCCAAGTTACTGAGGAGCAAGGATGTCAGTCTGGGGACTAAGGTGTACCTGATACAGGCCATGGTCTTTGCAATTACTTGCTATGCATCAGAGAGCTGGACAATTACTAGAGATGATAAAAGGAGAGTTGATGCCTTTGAGGTGTGTTGTTAGAGAAGAGTATTGAATATATATCATAGACTGCTAGGAAAACAAACCAGTTCATCCTGGAGAGGGTGAAGCCAGACTCTTCTTTGGAGACAAGGATTCTGAAGTTTCACCTGACAAACTTTGGAAGGTGGGATTAGTCTTTGGAGAGAGATGTTGATGCTTGGTTAGGTGACAGTGCAGAGGAGGAAGATCCTCGATGAGATATATTGATTCCATCACTGGGGAAATGGGGATAGGTGTGTCAGAGACAATAAGATTGGCAAGGATAGAGCAGGGTTTAGGGATGTTGTGCATAGGGTTGCTGTTAGTCACAAGCAACTCGATGGCATATAACACAATAGCAACAAAAATAACAACAACAGATCATTTGGTGCACAGATGTTGACCAAAATTACGTTTTCTTGGTCTACTGTGCCTTTCATTAGATAGTACCTTTCCCTATCTTTTAAGGTGGTTTTCATCCTGAAGTCTATTTAATCAGTGATGAGTATTGCCATTCCTCCTTTTTTTCCTTTTCTTTGTTTTTTAGTCTAGTATCTTTGGTGTTCACTGAGTTTCTTGAATGTAGATTTTCTTTTCATTATTCATAATACCAGGGATGATTTCTTCTAGTACTTCTTCAATTTTCTGAGGGATTTCCCTGATCCTCTCATACTCTAGAATTCCAGTCATATGTGTTGTTCCTTTTTATGTCATCCCACATGATTTTAATGTTTTCTTCATTTTCTTTATGTCTCATCTCTGACTTTTCTTCTAATTTGTTTCTATTGAGGCTTTTGTCTTAGAGCTCACTAACTCTCTGTTATAGCTTTTGTGTTGTACATTTTTGTACCTCAAGTGTGTTGGACACTTCTGTCGTTTCAGTCTTAGTATTTTTCAATTGCATTTTCATGCATTTCTGTCATTTTCAGTGCTCCAGTGACTGTACCCTCTTTATTTTGTGATTTTTTTTATTCTTATATCTCTTTCTCTACAGTTTCAATTCTTCCATCTTTTGCATTTCCTTCTGTAGTTGTGCAAGTTTCTCCTCATCGATATATTTCTTCTGGCTTAGTGTCTCTGAAGTGTTTGCTTTCTTAATGGTTTCCATTGTTTCTTCCATCATTTACACATTTTTCCATCGATGTTGGACTAACTCCTTATCAATATATTTCTTCTGCTTTTCTGCCTCTATGGTATTTCCTTTATTTGTGACTTACATTTTTTTCATCCCATTATTTGTATTTTTTTTCCCTAGCTGTTTGAATGCCTCTATATAAACATGTATCTTCTGCCTTCTTGACTCTGTGATATTCATTCAGTCTGCAATATTTTCTGCTTCTTTGTTTTAAGGCTTAATTTGTTTTTCACAGTGTTTGAAGCAGTCTGCTGCTTGGTATTAAGCGAAGATTTTCTTGATAAGTTTTAGGCCATTTCTAATGTGTCTGTGTAAGTTGACAGTATTTCTTATTTTTTTAATGTTATTGATTAGTCGCCAGCTTAAAATGGTCAATGAGTGAGCCGTTTCACTCTATTGGAAGTCATTTCTGGGAAAATTTGCCTTTTCTAAAATCCTTCAGGTTCTTTCTGTTCTGCACTGCAGCCCTGGAGTGCAAGGCTACCTTAATGTAGTCCCCTCTTTCACACTTTAATGTCTCCTCATCTACTGAGTGTCTGAGTAATGTGAGGACAGGTGCTCCATTACAACAGTTTCTGTGTGTGTGTGTGTGGGGGGGGGTTCAAGTCAGCTCTTTTTCTTGCAACTCAAAAGGCTAGCTGAAAAAGCTGAGAAAGTCTTTTACCTGTTTGTAGCTCTTTTTCTCAAACTTTTTTGTTCTGTTTGATACTTGGGATGATGGCCTTGCAGCCACAAAATGAGTGGGTGGAAGACCTTTTCCCAGGGACGCTTCAGTCCCCTTTCTCTCCACATGCACCTGAAAGTACTGGCCCTGGGGAGAGTATCTCACCTGATGATGCCATCTCTTTTAAATCCTAATGTGTTTTTATTTTATTTTTTTTGTCTCTGGAGTGGGGTGAGTTCAGGGATGTCAAGCAATTTGTGTGCAGGGTAGTCTCAAGTCAGCTCTCTTTTTTGCAGAAAGCTGAGAAAGTCTTTGCTTTATTTGCTATTGCCTGTCACAAACTCTCTTGGCCTGTTTGACATCTGGAGTAGTCTTTCAGCTGCAGAGGTAAGGATCCCCAAAAGAGGGAACTTTCTTAAGAGAAATTTCAGTCCTGTAAGGAGGTTTTTAAAGATGGGACAAGAGACAAGAGATCATTAAAGACCAGTGTAGATATATATATATATATATGTTTCAGCAACTCTTAAAAGCCATCTCATTATACTAACCCATTGTGCTGCCTCTTGGGACTTCCTCCTCTTTAACTACTAGATGGTGTTTTTCCATCACCTGGAATTCTAGGCTGAGATCTCTGGATATTTTTCCCCATGAAGTTCTCTCACAGTTAATGTTTCTTTGGGTAGTGTTACTGTGTTTTTTATTGTTGCTTGTTTTTACTACTATAACTGCAAAACAAAACTATCTTACTCTCCTATCTATTTATATGTTGACATTATTAACTTTTTAGGTCTGATCCCCTAAATTAAGCAGCCATCTATTAAGTAGCTTCTTAATGCAACATAGTGCCTTAGTCTTGATCTCAAGGGCTAGCATGTCTTTAAGAAGTCTGAAGTGAAGTGTGTTGTTTGTGGCATTCCTTGGTGAAAGGATCTGCTTTTTTCATAGCAACTCCCGAATTCAACATCAATACTGTGATGGAGTGATGAGCCTGATCAGCAACAACAGGAAATATTAAACCATTAGAAATTAGAGTGTCCAGACCAACCTAAAATAAGGAGTGTTGTTGACTTCTTTAGAAGCCAGACACCTATGCTAGCGATAACAAGAAGGGTAGTGGAGTTCAGCTGATGAGATCTAGGGACCTTTATTGTCCCTGCTGATGGAAATCACCTATCCAACCAATTGAACCAACCCCAAGTTTCTGCTGATGTGAGAGATATGCAAACTCACTTAATGCAAACACAGTTTTCTCAGTTCTACTTTAAATTTTTAGACTCACACATACACTTAAAATGTAAAGTTTAGAGTCTAAATATAAAGGAGGAACAACTTTAAAATAAAACTTTTGCCTTGTTGATTCTTGTAGAATTAAAAATATGTCTATCTTGCACCCTCTTGTTTACATGCCTGAGTGTCCATCTGAATCTGCAAGGACAAAACTTGCTTGCTATATTAAGTATCAGTATTTTCTTAAAATAAAGATACTAGAAAAATAAATTCTCAAGAAGCTTTAAGCATAACTGCATAACTGACTCCAAAGGTACAGGAGCTCTCTGTAACATAGAAAGCCACAAACAATAGCAAAGGTAAATATTTTTTTAAAAAGTGTCAGAAAGGAGATAGTTTTGTACCTTAAGACCATTTTATCCTGACCTAGAAAATAAAGCAATGGACATTCTTAGAACTGTGCCAGAAACATCTGCACATCTCTACCACGTGCCATAATAGAGATGTAAAGATTTAATGCTTTATCTTCTGCTGTCTGTTAGTTCTGTCATACTAATGTCATCATATTAACTACTGAAGATATTTCTCTATTGCCAGATTATTTAGATGTTCTCATCATCCACCTGGAAATGGGGGGAAAAAGAAACCATAAGTATCCAGAAGTTTCAAGAAGCAGGAATGTTGGTAAAATTTTTTAAAGTTGTGTAGTTAATTTAGTGAAACCTGTGTATTGCCTGAAGCCAAATTGCAAACTTGCTCCATCTGTAACTTGTGAGGGAAATGTGAATCTTTGTGAAAACTGACTAAACAGTTGGTGAAGGCACTAGAGTTTGTGAGAATTAATTAAACAATTATAGAAGACATATGAAAGTGTAAATTTGTGGCTAAGTAGAGGCATACTAAGAGTGGTACTCTTTTAGAAGTAAAAGAAAGCTTTGTCTTTAAAGTAGCAGATCTGTATTTTTTCTCAGAAGTAGTAAGTAAGAGTAAGCAAATAAAGTGTGAGAGAAAGTCAATAAAGGACTTTTATTTTGAGTTGTGATGGATTGTTCCGCAGAATGTGGTTTTTGTTTTGTTTTTCTTGTTGTGTACCATTTAGTCAGATCTGACTGGCATAGGAAGAAACTGCCCATCTTTCTCCAGTAGAGCATCTGGTGTATTCAAACTGTGCCCCTTCAGGATTGCAGCAGAGCTACTTGCCACGATGCCACCTGAGCTCCTTTTTAATAATCTAGAGTCAGTTATGATTCAGCAGCAATTAGTAGGTTTGGATTGTTTTATTTTATGAATGTATGTATGATTGATTGATTGATTGATTGACTGATGTATTTATGTCTGTCTGTCTCTGTCTGTGTTTATTTATTTTCTTTCTTGTTGTGTACCACCAAATCGGATCTGACTGGCACAGGAGGAAGATGCCCCTTCTACGCTGGATCATCTGGTGGATTCTAACCACACACTTTGGAGACTGTAGCGCAGCTTCTTGCCATTAGGCCATCAGTGATCCCTCTGCATAGTTTTTAAAATGAGAACATTCAGTCAAATAAAGTTTACTTTTAAAAGTTTTAACACATCTCAAAACACTATAATGAAAACAAAACTTGTCCTTACTATTACAGCTAACATCTTCTCTTTCTAGCATGCTTTCTAAGTTTATATTTTTCAAACTATACTACTTCCAGTAGAAAATGATGCGTATTCAAAGAGATACAAATAATCTGAACACAGCTCCCAGATCTTTCGACCCTTGAATCAACTTCCGCCCAAAGAAGTATAATTGTACACTATGTATGACCTCTACCAGCAGGAAGTAGATAGAATGGTAGTTGTCCCTAATTCCACTTCTCTAAGACCAGTTAAAGCCCCCATCCCAGAGGTGGTTGTAGGTTCCAGAGCAAGATGAAGACTTCCACTATCCTGCCTCATCAGCAAAATCTAAATTATTTACTTTCTGCCTCTTAATTTGCTGTACACTACCGATTCAGAAACCTATTGTATAAGGCAAGTAATACATTTTACTTCCTAAAAAAGTCTGTAGGAAGTAAAATGTATCACTTGCCTTATACAATATGTTTCTATATAGGTAGTGTATAGCAAATTAAGAGGCAGAAGGTTATTATAGGAGTCAAGAATGAAGGCTGCATAGTGGAGTGGACTGGGGAGAGGGCTTGTAAAACAATGAAAGAATTTTTCTTTTACTTTTCAAAGAGAAAGTAAACTGGGGGTCAGAGGGAGTGGTGGGCAGGGAGAAAAGTGCAACAATGAATGAATGGAAATCCAAAGTCACCATATATTTTCAATAAAATTAATAAAAAATTTAAAAAGGACATTATGAGACTTTTAAAAAAAGTCTGGAAAAGGAAAATAAAAAGTGGGAGTTGTAGGGCTTAAGCTGATAAAGGCAGGAGCTTCCTGAGTTAAGACAAAACAAGCTTCCTGCCATGAGACTTGCAAGACCTTGATTATCCTGCTGAAGCAGCCTTTTGATAAAGATGTGGTTATGGAAACAGGAATGATCTGCAAATAAAAAAAGAAAGAGTAAAAAACATCTTGGAGTCCAGTTAACATATTTTTCTGCTTCTGTGATGAAAAATTCTAACTGAAAGCTTTGAGGTTGTACAAGTCAGGAAGAGACTCACCTGAGTTCTTCTCCCTTAATTCTGGACTAAGGAAAGTCTTTAGTAGTTCTTTTCAATCATCCGACCCTTTCCTGTTGGTCAGAGAAGTTGGTCAGACAATAAATGAGGCAAAGTTTTGTTGTTCCTGCCTTAGGCAGTACTCTGGTTGCACTTACTTACTTCAAGTCAGATTGGTTTGTTCTTGTTGTTGAGTGTCAAAGAACATTACACTTAAATTAAAGGTATTATTAAAATGTACACACCAAGCACTGAAGCCAAAGATGAATAAATTGAGGATTTCTACCAATTTCTCCAGTCTAACTTAATTGAGCTTGTAGCAGAGATGCATTAATAATAATCAGTAAGGAAGTCCAGTGAATACAACTGTCATTCGGATATATGCACCAACAAAAAGAGCAAAGAAGAAGAAATAGATGATTTCTACCAAATTTTACAGTAGGGGATAGATCAAACATGCAATCAAGATGCATTGATAATAATGAGTGACTGGAATACAAAAGTTGGGAAGAGAGAAGAAGAATCAGTAGTTGGAAAACATGGACTTGGTGACAGAAATGAAGTTGGAGATAGAATGATTGAATTTTGTCCAATCAATGACCTAATCGTTGCAAATACTTTTACAAGAAACATAAACATAGGTTATACACTTGGATTTCACCTGATGGTATGCATAGGAATCAGATCAATTACATCTACAGAAAAAACTGCTGGAGAAGCTCAATGTCAGCTGTGAAAACTAGGCCAGGAGCTGACTGTGGCACAGACCACCAGATACTCATATGCAAGTTCAAGCTGAAGCTGAGGAAAATTAAACCAAATCCACAGGAGCCAAAATATGACTTTGAGATCATCCCACCTGAATTTCAGAATCATCTCAGGAACAGGTTTGAGGCCTTGACTGCCAATGAGTGAAGACCAGATGAGTTGTGGAAGGATGTCAAATGTATCATCCAGGAAGAGTGTAAACGATCATTACAAAGGCAGAAGAGGAAGAAAAGACCAAAATGGATGTCAGAAGAAACTCTGAAGATTGCACTGGAGCGTAGAGAAGCCAAAGCACAAGGAAGATACTAAAGAGCTGAACAGAAGATTCCAAAAGGCAGCACAGGATGACAAAGCAAACTATTACAATGAAATGGGCGAGGAGCTAGAGTCGGAAAATCAAAAGGGCTGAACACGTTCAGCATTTCTTAAACTCAAAGAACTGAAGAATAAATTCATACTTCGAGTTTGCTATAATCAAGGATGCTTTAAGCAGAATATTAAATGATCGAGGAGGTATTAAAAGAAGATGGAAGGAATATACTGGGTCATTGTATCGAAAAGAATTGGCAGATACAGAAGAATTTAATGAAATAACATTTGAGCAAGAGCCTATGGTGATGAATGAAGAAGTTCAAGCTGCTGTGAAGGAAATAGCAAAAAATAAGGCCCCAGGAATAGATAGTATAACAATTGACACATTTCAGCTAACAGATGCTGCCCTGGATGTACTCACCAAGTTGTGCCAAGAAATCTGGAGAACAACCACTTGGCCAACTGATTGGAACAGATCTATATTTGTTCCCATTCCAAAGAAGGGTGACAAAACAAAGTGTGGAAACTACAAAACAATCTCATTGATTTCACATGCAAGCAAGATTCTACTGAAGATTATCAAAAAATGACTGGAACAGCATATCAGCGGAGAACTGTGAGAAGTCCATGCTGGGTTTAGAAGGGGTTGTGGTACTAGGGATATTGTAGCTGATGTTAGATGGATCTTGGCTGAAAGCAGGGAATACCAGAGGAATGTCTATCTGTGTTTCATTGACTATGCAGTGGCGTTTGACTGTGTGGATCATAACAAACTGTGGCTGACCCTGAGAAGAATGGGAATCCCAGAACATTTAATCGTGCTCATGCGAAACTTGTACTTGGACCAAGAGGCAGTCATCAGAACAGAGCAGAGTAACACTGCATGGTTCAAAATTGGGAAGGGTGTATGCCAGGGATGTGTCCTATCTCCATGCCTTTTCAACATGTATGCAGAGGAGATTATCCAAGAGGTTAGGCTCTATGAGGAGAAGTGTGGTGTTAGGATTGGTGGAAGATCTATTAACAATCTGTGTTATGTAGATGACACAACCCCGCTTGCTAAAACTGAGGGGGACCTCATGCACTTGCTGCAGAGGGTGAAAGACTGCAGCCTTCAGTATGGACTAAGGCTAAATGTCAAGAAGACAAAGATTCTCGCCACTGGACCAATTGGCAGCATCAGGATGGATGGTGAATAGATTAGGATTGTTCACAGCTTGAGTTTGCTCGGCTGCAGGATCAACACTCTTGGCACTAGCAGCCAGGATATAAAAAAACGTATTGTGATGGCAAAGTCTGCTGTTAGGGACTTCTCTAAAGTAATCAAGGGCAACGGTGTCTCTCTGGAGACTAAGGTGCATCTGATACAGGCCATGGACTTTGCAATTACTTGCTATGCATCAGAGAGTTGGACAATGACTAGAGAGAATAGGAGAATTGATGACTTTGAGCTGTGGTGCTGGAGAAGAGTATTGAATGTACCATGGACTTCCAAGAAAACAAACAGATCCATCCTGGAGAGGGTTAAACCGGGCTACTCTTGGAGGCAAGTATTCTGGGGCTTAGTCTGACATACTTTGGATATATTGTAAGGAGAGACAGGTCCTTGGATAGGGACATCATGCTTTGGAGGGTGGAGGGATGGCGCAGGAGGGGAAGACTCTCTATGAGGTGGATTGATTCAGTGACTGGGTTAATCAGGATGGGTGTGTCAGAGGCAGTGCGATGGGCACAGGATAGAGCAGGGTTTAGGGATGTTGTACATAGGGTCACTATGAGTCTCAAGCAACTCAATGGCACATAACAACAACAACAACAATTGGAGTGAGAAAGTTGAAAACAAAAAGGACTGGTAGTTGGAAAATATGGCCTTGGTGATAGAAATGGAGCTAAAAAACACATTAAAAATTATGCACAATGAATGATTTATTAATTGCAAGTAATTTTTAGAAAACATAAGCAGTGACTATACAGAATGTGAAAATTATAAAACGATATCACATACAAGTAAAATCATGATGAACATCATTAAAAAAATATCACTTGAATAGTACATCCATATAAAATTTCCAGAAACTCAAATTTTCTTTAGAAAATATCTTGATGTCAGATGGATCTTGACTGAAAGTAAAGAATACCAGAGATGTCTACATTTTTTAATGAACTATGTGAAGGCATTTTACTGTAAAAAAATGCGACAACTTATGGATAAAATTGAAATGAGTGGGAATCCCACTCAATTGTGCTTACATGAAACCAATATACAGACCAAGTAACATTCGTACAGACAGAACAAGAGAATGCTATGTGGTTCAAAATCAGGTAAAGTTAACTTGGGAGGGACTGGAGAGGATTATGCTGAATGAACTAGCTCAGTCCCACAAGGATAAATATTGTATAAAACCATTACTGTAGAATTAGTTATAAGGATCTAAGGGGGATGGGAAAGGTTGGAAACAGAGGTATGATGATGTGTGAAGGGGAAAGTTATACAATTTGATGGAGGTGGTTAGGGAAATTGAAAGAATTTGTTCTTGAAAACAATATATTAGTATTTCATGAATAAACTAGTAGGGGGAAAACCTCAAAACAAAACAAATATGGACATATGTGCAGGTACCTCAAACAAAATGCATTTTATATATGTATGGAAATGAAATATTTAAATACAGACTGCAGACTGCATCTAATGACTCTAACTGTGTTAAAAATGAATCAATAATGCTGAAGGGGATAAGGGGGAAATTAGCTAATTTGAAAATGTGATCTTTGACTGAATATTATAAGATTAATAAAAAACACAAAAAGAACAAAATCAGGTTAAGCATGCATTATGGTTTTATTCTTATGCATACCTTTCAAATTGAATGCTGATCAAATAATTCAAGAAGCTGGATTATATGAAGAATGTACCATCAGGATTCATGAAAGACACATCAATAGCCTGCATTATGCAGATAAAAGAATATTAAAGACTACAGCTTTCAACATGGATTATACCTCAACATTAAGACAACAAAAATACTTACCAAGGGAACAATAGTCAACATTATGATACATAGCAAAAAGATTGAAGTTATTAATGATTTCATTTTACTTTAATCTACAATCAAGATCTTTGGTAGCAACAGTCAAGAAATCAAAAGACATGATGTATTGGAAAAATTTGTTATCAAATATCTCTTTAAAGGCTAAAGAGCAATGATGTTAGCTTGAAGTCTAGAGCATCTGATACAAATCACGGTATTTTTTCAATTCCTTGGTGGTCTAGTAGTAAGAAACTGCTCTATAATCTCAAAGGCATGTGGTTCAAATCCACCAGCTGTTTTGTGAGAGAAGGATGGATAATCTCCTGTCCTGTGATTTGACTCTGAAAACCCATGGAGTATTAGCTATGGGTCCATTTTGACTTGATGATACACAATAACACCACCATACATCTGAAAGTTGCATAATGAATAAGGATGACAGAAGAAAAAAAATCAACATCTTTGGATTATAATGTTAGAGAAGAATACAGAAAAATCTCATGCTCAGCCAAAAGAACAAGAAAAATCTGTTTTGGTAAAAGTGCATCCAGGGCGTACTTTCCTTATAGGCAAGGATAATGAAACTTTCTTACATATTTTGGGCATGCTGTAAGGAGGGACCGATCCTGAAGGGAAAAAAACCCATAATTCTCTAAAATATGGATGGTCAATGAAAAACTATCAACAAGACAAATTAGCACAGTGAATATCACCATGCACTGAAGCATATCAGAGATCATGAGGATGCCTCAAGATAGGAAGAAATTCTAATCTATTATTCATGTCTTCATGACTTGTAGTGAACACAATCATATTTAATAATAACAATAACATTATACATAGACCACATGTGAATCATATTTATAATTTCTGTGGAAAGAGATATTGGACAAGCTGAATATCAGCAGTAAAAATAAGGTCAGGGCTAACTGTGGAAAAGGTTATCAATTATTCATATGCAAGTTAAAGGTGAAAAAAGAATAAAAATTCACCAGAATCAAAATATAAGCTTGAGTCTATGTAATTTAATAAAAAAAAACACACAAAATTATAATATACATACAATAATATAATATCTACCCATACAAGGAAGTACAGTGAATATAACTATTATTCAAATATATATACTGACAATTAGAGCCAAAGAGGAGGAAATGGAAGATTTCTACCAGCTTGTACAGTCAGAAATCAATCAAATATGTATTCAAGATGCATTGATGATGATGGGTAACTGGAGAGCAAAAGTTGGGAAGAGGGAAGAAGGATCAGGAGCTGGAAAATACAGGCTCAGTGACAGAAATGAGGCTGGAGAGAGAATGATAGAATTCTGCACATTCAATTATTTATTCATTGCAAATACCTTTTATATGAAACACAAATGCAATGCAGGCTCTACACAGGGATTTCACCTGATGGTATGCATATGAATCAAATAAATTACATTTGTGGAAAGACTTGCTGGAGAAGCTTAATATCACCTGTGAAAACCAGGCCAGGTGCTGATTGTGGGACAGACCACCAACTACTCACTCATGTGTAAGTTTAAACTCAAGTTGAAGAAAATGGAGTCAAATCCACAAGAACCAAAATTTACCTTAAGTCTATCCCACTCAAATTTCAAAACTATCTCAGGAACAGTTTTGAAGCCTTGAATACCAATGAATGTAAACCAAATGAGCTGTAGGAGGATATCAAGAATATCATCCATGAAGAATGCAAAAGATCACTGCAAAGGCTGATGAGAAAGAAAAGACCAAGATGAATGTCAGATAAGACTCTGAATATTGCAGTAAAGCACCGAGAAGCCAAAGCTAAATAAAGAAATAAAAAAATTAAAGAGCTGAACAGAAAATTTCAAAGGTCATCTTGGGATGACAAAGCAAGATACTATAATGAAATACACAAAGAGCTGGAGTCAGAAAATCAAAAGGGCCAAACTCACTCAGCATTTCTTAAGCTTAGAGTTGAAAAATTCAACCCATGAGTGACATTCTTTTGGTAGAGTGTTAAATGATTCAAGAAGCATTAAAAAAATAAGGAAGAAGAATACAGAGTCATTGTACCAGAAGGAATTGACTGACATGGAAGAATTTCATGAAATAACATATAAGCAAGAGCCTGTGGTGATGAAGGAGGAAGTTCAAGTTACTCTGAAGAAATTGGCAAAAAAACAAAGCTCCAGGAGTTGAGAGCATAACAACTGACATATTTCAACTAACAGACACCGTCCTGGATGTGCTCACTAAATTGTGCCAAGAAATCTGGAGGACAGTCAGCTGGCCAACTGACTGGAAGAGATCGATATTTGTTTCCAATCCAAAGAAAGATGACCCAAGAGAGTGCGGAAATTATCTAACAACATCATTAATATCACATGCAAGCAAGATTCTGCTGAAAATTATAAAAAACAAAACAAACAAACAAAAAACTACAACCCAACAAAAAGTGGAGCAACACATCAACAGAGAATTGCCAGATGTGCAGGCTGGGTTTAGAAGAGGTTGTGGTACTATGGATATTATAGCTAAAGTTAGATGGATCTTGGCAGAAAGCAGAGAATACCAGAGGAATGTGTATCTGTGCTTCATTGACTATGCAAAGGCTTTTGATTGTGTGGATCACAACAATCCATGGCTAACTCTGAGAAGAATGGGAATCCCAGAACATTTGATTGTGCTTATGATAAATCTATACTTGGACCAAAAGGCAGTTGTCAGAACAGAACAAGGAGACACTGCATGGTTCAAAACTGGTAAGGGGCCCACCAGGGATATATTCTGTCTTCATACTTGTTGAATCAATATGCAGAACAGATCATCCAGGACACTGGGCTTTACGAGGAATGTGGCATTATGGTTGGTGGAAGATTCATCAACAACCTGTGTTATGCAAATGACACAACCCTGCTTGCTGAAACTGAGGAGGACCTGAGGCGCTTGCTGCAGAAGATCAAGGACTACAGCCTCCTATATGGACTGAAGCTAAACATCAAGAAAGCAAAGATTCTAACCACTGGGCCAATTGGCAGCATCAGCATGGATGGCGAAGAGATTTAGATAGTTAACAGTTTTTGTTTGCTTGGCTCCACAGTCTACACTCTTGGTACTAGCAGCCAGGAAATCAAGAGAAGAATCACATTGGAAAAGTCAGCTGTCAGTGACCTCTCCAGAGTACTGAAGAGTAGCGACATCAGGTTGGAGACTTAAGAACACCTGATCTGTGCTATATTATTCATAATTGTGTGCTGTGCATTGGAGAGCTATACAGTAACTAGGGATGATAGAAAGAGAATTGATGCCTTTGAGCTATGGTGCTGGACAAGAGTGTTGAATATACCATGGACTGCTAGCAGAACAAGCAGATTTGTCCTGGAGAGGGTGAAACCAGGTTGATCCTTGGAGTCAAGGATTCTGAAGCTTCATCTGACATACTTTGGGCATGTTGCAAGGAGGGACCAGTCCTTGGAAAGCGTCATCATGTTGGGAGAGTGGAGGGACAGTGCAAAAGAGGAAGATCCTCAATGAGATAGATGGATTCAATGATTGGGGTGGTAGGAGTAGGTGTGTTGGAGACAATGAGAGTGGCACAGGATAGTGCAGAGTTTAGGACTCTTGTACATAGAGTCACTATGAGTCACAGGCAACTCAAAGGCACATAACAACAATAATAACATCATCAATAATATATTTGATGGATTGAATCCTAGTGACTAAAGACCAGATGAGTTGAGAGATAGCATCCAGAACATTATCAATGAAAAAACAAATGTTAGGGAGGAAAAAACCCTAAAATGTCAGAAGTGACTATGAAATTTGCACTGGAACAAAAAGAAACCCAAAAAAGGGGAAGAAATGCTGAAGTAAGAGAGCTGAGTAAAAGATTTCAAAAGGTAGCTCTGAAGACAAAGTAAAGAATTATAATAAAATATAAAAAGAGCTGTGGTTAGAAATCCAAAAGGGAAAAATGTGATTATCATTTATCAAGCTGAAAGAAACTAAAGCACAAATTTAAGCCTTGAGTGACAACACTGATGTATTCTATGGGCAAAATCTTGATTGATACATTGAAAAGACATGGAAATCACTGTACCAAAAATAACTTGTTCACATGAACTGTATCAGGAAGCAATATATGGCAAAGAACCACTAGTACTTAAGGAAGAAATTCACATTGCATTGAAAGCATTGGCAAAAAAATTAGGCTCAAGAAACTGATGGACTTGCTATTGAGGTATGTGAAGAAACAGATGCAGCACTTGATGTGTTCACCAGTCTACACCAAGAATATGGAAGACATTTACTTAACCAGTTGACTGAACGAGATTTATATTTGTTTCCATTCCAAAACTAGGTGATCTAACATAAAGCAGAAATTATTAAACAATATAATTAATATAAAATTCAAGTAAAGTACTAGAAAAATGTTGACTCTTTATCGACTATGAAGAGATGTTTGATGATGTTGTTTAACAAGCCAAGAACAACCCATAGCAACCCTATGAATAACAGATCCAAATACTTTCTGACACATTAGAGCCCACTCTACCAGAGTCTGTGTCATTCCACCTTTCTGAGGGTCTTCCTCTCTTTCCCTGATCCTCTGTCAGTCCAAGAATCATGTCTCTCTCCAGAGAATTACCTCTCCTATCAAGATGCGTGAAGTAAGGCGA
>NW_006400223.1:805376-817635 GCF_000299155.1 Elephantulus edwardii | reverse complement strand
CGTAAGGGAAATTTTCTGTATGTAACGGAAATTTTATCTCTGTAACGGAAATTTTATCTCTGATATGGAAATTTTATCTTTGTCATGGAAATTTTATCTATGTAACAGAAATTTTATCTCTGTAATGGAAATTTTATCTACGTAATGGAAATTTTTTCTTGGAGGGGTGATAGTGTACATACTTGCCTAGTTCCTGTTCTTAAAGGGAATGCCTTTAATCTCTCTCCATTGAGAACAATATTGGCTCTCAGATTTACATATATACTTTTTACTGTATTGAGGAAGTTTCCCTCTAATCCTATTTTGTTGAGTGTTTTAATCAGGAAAGGGAATTGGATTTTGTCAAAGGCCTTTCTGTATCAATTGATAGGATCATGTGGTTCTTGTTCTTTACTTTGTTCATGTGATGAATTACATTGATTGTTTTTCTTACATGAACCACCCTTGCATACCTGTTATGAATCTCACTTTGTCCTGGTGATTTTTTTTAATGTATCTTTGGATTCTATTGGCCAGGATTTTATTCACGATTTTTGCATCTATGTTCATAAGAGATATTGGCAAATAGTTTTCTATTTTGGTGGTACCTTTACCTGGATTTGGTGTCAATGATATGTTTGCTTCATGGAATGAGTCTGGGAGAATTCCATCTTTTTAGTTTTTCTGAAATAGTTTATGTGGAATTGCTGAAAGTTCTTCTCTGAACATTTGATAAAATTCACTTGTAAAACCATCTGGTCCAGGACTTTTTTTGGCTGGAAGTTGTTTTGTTGCTTTTTCAATTTCTTCTTTTGTAATGGTCTGTGCAGGTGGTCAGTTTAGGTTTGTGCCAGTTTAGGTAGGTTGTGCATTTCTAAGTATTTGTTCATTTCCTCTAGGTTTTCATATTTATTTGAGTATAGTTTTTCTATAATGTTCCATAGTTAGCCTTTTTATTTTAGTTGATTCTGTTGTGATGTTGCCCGTTTCATCTTTTACTTGGATTATTTGTGTCTTTTCCTTCTTTTTCTTTGTTAGGTTTGCCAATTTTATTGACTTTTTCAAAGAACCAAATCCTAGTTTTGTTGATGGTTTCATTTGTCTTTCTGTTTTCTATTTCATTTATTTATGCCCTAATTTTTATATTTTTGGGTTTTTTTAGAGGGTGTTGGGTTTTCTTGCTGTTCTTTTTCAATTTGTTATAGATGTTGGGTTAAAGAGTCAATTGTAATTTCCCCCTTCCTTTTGATGTGTTAGCTTATTGCTATAAATTTGCCTCTGATTACTGTTTTGGCTGTTTCCCAGAGGTTTTGGTAAGTTGTGTTTTCATTGTCATTTGTTTCAATAAACTTTTTAATTTTAGTTTTTATTTCTCTAGTACACACTCATCTTCATGTAAGATGCTGTTCTGCCTCCAAATGTATGGTTTCCCCCCCTTTATCCTCTTGTTATTCATTTCTAATTTTGCAGTCCGAGAAGAAGCTCTGTATTTTTTCTCTGCTTTTTAATTTATTGATGCTTGCCTTGTGACCCAAAATGTGATCTATTTGCAAACCCATGTTTATCGCGGTTTTGTTCACAATAGTAAGGAGTTAGAAACAACCTAAGTGCTCATCAACAAACGAATGGATAGAGAAGCTGTGGTATATTCACACAATAGAATACTATGCTGCATTGAAAAACAAGGAACTCATGCAATATTATTTAAAATGGGCGACCCTGGAAGACATTACGTTGAGTGAAGTATCTCAGTCACAAAAGGACAAATATTGCATGATGCCACTGTTGTAAAACAGGACTGACCTCAGGACTGAAGGAGACTGAGAAAGATGGGTTAAATAATGTATACTGAATTGAATCAAATGAGGGAGGAAACTGTTTAAGAGGAATATGTGATTAGGTATTTTTGTCATGACAGGAGTCCAGAGCGAAGACTGTATAGTGGAGTGGACCTGGGGGGTGGGATTGTAAATCAATGAAATAATTTTACTTTTCCAAGAGGGTAGTGTATTAGGAGGAAGGGTTGGGAGGGGAGAAAAGTGCAACAATGAATGAATGGAAATCCAAAGTCTCTGTAAATTTTCATTGAAATTAATAACAAATTATTTTAAAAAACACAACTTTATAAAAAAAAACACAAACAACTTATGCCACACAGATTTCACCAAAGAATATATGGATTTCTACTTGGAAATAGTGGTATGGAAAAGAGAGCTACAATGGAGGATTTGTACGAAGTGGGTTTCCTCAAACAAAGCATCATTTCTAATATGGATACAGTTTTCAGCTGGAGAAAGCTGCATTCCCAATTTGTACAACACAGGTTTTCTTCAACAAACTATTCTTTCTGATAGAGAACATCACAATATAAGAGAACCATCAGTTCCAAACGTAGGCAAGTGAGTTTTGGGGAAACATTGTATTCTTTACTATGGAAGCTCTGGAAAGACAGAGTGAGCTGTAATTCACTTTTGGTGCATTGTGCATTTTACTGAAGAACATGCAGTTTACTACTTCTGAATACTATAGTGCAAAAATCAACTGCAGTTGAAAATTTGTACCACACATGATTTCTAACACAATACATTGTTTGCTTCATAGAAACACAGCAATTCATCACAACAGTGAAGTTTATAACTTGTGCATGGTGTTTTCACAAAAGAATGCATTCTTTGTAATGGAAGCACTGCAATGCCAGATAAAGCTCTAAGGAACATTTGTTGCAACAATGGGTTTCACTAAACAAAGAAAGACTTAATACTTGGAAACAATTGGTATGTGCTAGTAAAATATATTTGAAAATTCTTACCACACAGGTTTTCCAATAGTCCGTGCTGTTTCTTGGATAGAAACAGAGCAATTCAGAACCAAACTTGAGTTGATAACTTATGCAACGGTGTGATCCCAAAAGAATGTATACTTTCTTATTGAAGAACTGGAATGGCACACAAAAATTACACTTTGTGCAAACTACTTTTTACTGAAGAATGTACGGTTTACTATTGGAACAGACTAGAAGGACATGAAGTTCAAAATTTGTACCACACGGGATTCCTAATGCTGCTTCTTCCTTCTTTCCTAGAAGTACTGCAAGTCAGGAGGAAACAGCATTTAAAAAATTATGCCACACAGATTTCAACAAAAAACGTTCCGTTTTCTACTTGGAAATACTGGTATGTAGAGGAAAGCTGCAACAGAGAATTCATACGAAGCGAGTTTCCCCAAAGTGTCATTTCTGATAGGATACCGTTTTCAGCCGCAGAAAGCCACATTTCCAGTTTGTACAACAAGGGGCATTCTTCAAAAAACTATTCTTTCAGATAGGGAAGATAGCAATACTAGAAAATCATCTGTTTCAATCGGATTCAAATGGGTTTTCACAAAACAACATATATGTGTATGTTTGCTTATTTATCATTTGTTCTTATTAGTGCAGCACTTGCCTATCAGTTTGGTGTACTGAGGTAATATGGGGTTCTGTGATGCTGACAGCTGTGCCTCCAGTGTGTGAAATGCCAGAAAAGTTACCCCACTGTGGGTAATTTTCCCAGAATAAGACAGACTAGGAAGCAGAATTGATCATCCATTTCTGAAACAGCAGGCCTCTGAAAACTGTGAACAAAAGAGAAACATGGATAGCTATCATATTACAGATAAAGTCCAGATAAAATGAAGAAAAACAGCTGCAAATACCCCTTAATAATTGTAATGTGGAATGTACAAAATATGAATGTAGGAAAACTAGAATCTCTGAAAAATGAAATGGATGGTATGTATGGACATTAGTGAGATGAGATGGACTGGAATTGGCCACTTTGAATCAGACAATCAAATGATATACCATGCTGAGAATGAAATTAAATAAGCAGTGACTTTAAAAAGTATATCCCCAATACAAGAAACTGTCAGGTACTATATCCCTAAGAGCAAATCACAGAAACAATCAGGCATAAGAATAGCATGGCATAGCACAGACCTCTCTGGCTCTGAAGCTTGTTGTGGTGCTGCAGGGTGGAACCCTGACTGGATCCTGGCCTCCAGTTGGCACAGTAAGATGGAGTCCTGGATGTGGATGACTTCTAGAACCTTCTTGCTGGATGGATATACATATGTTAATTTCACAGCTTTTATTTCATTCTCTGGTGATATAGTTCCTAGGGAGATCTGCAGCAACCTAAAAGCCACAGATTTTAATCCAACAGCTGTTCCTCTGGAGAAAGAGCAGCAACCTCTTCCCATGCAACTTATAGCCATAAATACTCAGTTGAGAGTCAGCCATAAGTCCACTGTGACTTGATGGCAATTAGCAATTGAGTGATACACTAGTAGTGGGATTATGGGAACAAATGTTATTCCTATGTGAAATTTTCTAAAGAAGTGCCAAAATGCTTTCCATAGTGCTTACATCATTTTACATTTGTACTAGCAGTAAACATAATGCATGAGAATGATTGCATGAAACACAATATGAATAAGGAATAGTGTGTGGAACACAAAGCAAATCAATTAAAAAAAATCTTCACCACTAGACTAATAGGTAACATCATAACAGATAGGAAAAAAATCCTAAAGTTGTCAATGACTGCTTATTTTTACCAGGATCCACAAACAACTCTCATGAATTGTCAAGAACCTCTCCAAAGAGCAAAGATGTCAGTGTAAAGACTAATCTAATGTGCCTTGATCAAAGAGATGGTATTTTTAACTGCTTCCTATGCATATGAAAGTTGGTCAATGAGTAAGGAAGACCAAAGAATGACTGATATCTTTGAACTGTGGTGTTGGCAAAGGGTAGTGAATATCCTATGTTGTTGTTATGTGCTGTCGAGTTGTCTGCAACTCATCGCAACCCTATATACAGCAGCTTTGAAGCCTGCCCTATAGGCAGGCGAAATGACAAATCTTTCTTGAAAGAAGTGGATCCAGGTGCTCTTAGAGGCAAGGATGGTGAAATTTTGTCTCATATACTTTGGCTATGTTGTCAGGAGAATAGTCCTTGGAAAAAGGCACCATGTTGAGAAAGTTGGAGGGTCAAATAAAGAAAGGAAGATCCTAAACAAGATGGATTAACATATAATGATAAGAACAACAGATCAGAGTATGTCAGATATCTTGAGGATGGTGCAGAAATGTATAGGTGTTCATAGTTCATCTGTTGTTAATAGTGTTGCAGGAATTTGACCTCCTCTCCAGCAACTCCAGGCAAAGGAAAAACACTACAAGCTCTTTTGGTGAAGCAAGGAAAACTTTATTGTCTTTCAAGGATCAGACTCCCTGAAAACAAAATGTTCTCTCTTACAAGGCTTACAAGGCATTAATTGGGATTTCTTTTCTATTGGTTGATTTTTACATGATGGTTGCTTAGTTAAGCCTTTTGGGCAAAGGAGCTACAGGTCAGTTAGGTACACAGAGAGAAAGGTTACAGGTTAGTGGAAATTCCCTCATTTGGTTAATGGGCAGCCAACTCCCAGCTGCTGTATTGGTTTTCTGCTATTTATTGCTGAACTTCTGTGGTTAAAGCTGTTCACCAGCAGCTGCTCCTAGTGGTTGAGCCTACTGAACATGTTACATGTTTTTGCTTAGCTTCTGTCTTCTTGGATCAGGACCTGCCTCAGTATGATCATTATGAGTCACAGTAGATTTGATGGCTCACACCAATAATAATAGGTAATGATATCGTCTGCTTCCAGCCAAGAAGTATCTGACATCAGCAATGACATGCCTTATTCCTCTCACTGCTTCTAAATCCAGCCTGAATTTCTGCAAGTTACCTGTTGATTGTACTGATCGAGCCATTTTTTTCATAACCTTCAGCATGATATTACTTGCATGATATTAACTATATTGTTCAATAATTTCTACAAACTGTTTTAAGTTTTTTACAGAATGGAAATCTATCAGGTAGTTGTCTTTTGTTTTGTTTTTTTTAATATTGTCTAATTTATTATTTTTTAAATGAAAACAGTTGTTGGTTGGGTAGTTGTCTTTTGAATGTCTTGGCGCAGTCTAATGAGCAGATCCAGCACTGGAACGTCTTCCTTCATTCCCATTGGTTTGTTTTTTGTGTGTTGTTGTTTTGTTTTGTTTTTTTGTTTGTTTGTTTGTTTGTTTTTATTATTTTTGTGTGAGTGTACCATCAAATCAGATCTGACTGGTACAGGAGGAGATTGTCCCTTCTTCCTCGGCAGAGCATCTGGTGGATTCGAACCGTGCGACTCTGGGATTGTAGTTGCAGCTCCTTGCCACTAGGTCACCAGAGCTCCCTTGGTTTGGTTTTTTACCATTGGTTTTTGATCATATGCTACTTCCCCAAATGGTTCAGTATGGACCAATTATTTTTGGTACAGTGATTCTGTGTGCATTCCTTCCATCTTCTTTTGATCCTGCCTACACCATTCACAATTTTCCGCAAAGAATCCTTTAGCATTGCAGCTTGAGGCTGAATTTAAGCTTCAGTTCTTTCAGTTTGAGAAATTATAAGTGTTTATTCTTTCCTTTTGGTTTTCTAACTCCAGAACTTTGCACATTTGATTCAAATACTTTGCTTTGCCTTCTTGAACTGCCGTTTACAATCTTCTTATTTCAGCATCTCTTCTCTTTGGTTTCCCTTTGCTCTAGTGCAAGTTTGAAGAGTCTCTTCTGACATCCATTTTGGTCTTTCTCCTCTGCCTTTGTAATATCTTTTGCTTTCTTCACAGATGATATCTTTTATGTCATACCACAACTTGTCTTCAGTCATAAGTGTTTAATGCATTAAAATCTATTATTTAGTTTGTAAAATCAGCAGCAATGAGACTCAAGGTGTTATTTTGGTTCTCATGGATTTTTTTTCTTTTTTTCAACTTCAATTTGAACCAGCACTTGAGCCACTGATGATCTGTTCCACAGTCCACGGTCTTGTGTGTGTGTGTGTATGTGTTTCATACATTCCCATTCATTATATTGTATAAAATTAATCAACATTTAACTATGCCCATCTGTCTTTCCAGCTCCCCACTGGATTTTTCCCATCTTCTTTACCTACCCCTTCCCTCTACCATCAAATTGTGACTTTATGATTTCGCCCCTGCCCATCCTCACCCCTCTGTTCCTACCCTCTCCCCCCATTGGATCCTCATAGATGTTTTACTAGTTATCTATTTCTACAATAATAGTCTTATACAGTATTTGTCCTTATGAGACTTAGTCCACTAAGCATAATGCACTACAGGCTCTCCCAAGTTATGTAATGATTTTGGAAAGCACTGCTTCTGAGTGTTGAATAATATATCATCATGTGAATGTACCATAATTTCTCAATCCATTCAATTGTGGTTGGACATTTGGGCTGTTTCCATGTTCTTGCAATGGTAAATAAAACAAGATGAACATTGGTGTACAAATCTCCATTTGTGTCTCAGTTCTAATTTTTTCAAGTGTATATATTCTAAGCCGTGGAATAGCTAGTTGTGTCATGTGGAATTCCTATGTTTAGCTTTTTGAGGAAATGTCAAACTGTCTTCCACAGTGGCTGTACCACTTTACAGTCCCATCATGGTGATTTGACAGCTTCTCTATTGACTTTTTCCATAGATGTAGTCAATCTGATCATTGCATATTCCATCAGAGAAAGTCCATGTGTTCATACAGTTTTTTGAAAAGTATTTGCAATGAAAAAAATGATTGCTTGTACAATTTACATTTAGTCTCCAGCCTCATGTTATTTAATATAATTTTATATAGATCTGTGTATGTATATCATGCATTTATGACTGAAAGAGGTCCTCATTTGTCCCCATTCCCAAGAAAGTTGATCCAACAGAATGTGAAAATTATCGAATAATATCATTAATATCACATGCAAGGAAAATACCACTGAAGATCATTTTAAAGTGGCTAGAAAAGTGCATAGACAGGGAATTGCCAGAAGTTCAAGTGGGATTTAAAAGAGGTCGTGGCACCAGGGATTTCATTGTTGGTGTCAGATGGATCCTGGCTGAAAAGAAAAAATACAAGAATGTCTATTTTTGCTCTACTGATTATGCAAAGGCATTTGACTACGTGGATGATATCAAATTATGGCTGACACTGAGAAAAATGGGAATCCCAGAGTACTTAATTGTGCTCATGAGAAACCTACATTTAGCTCAAGAGTCTGTTGTGTGAATGGAACAAGGGAAAACTGCATAGTTCAAAATTAAGAAAAGAGTGTGTGTAGGTTATATCCTTTCTCCATACCTATTCAATCTCTATGTTGATCAAATAATTTGAGAAGCTAGACTCTGTAAGTAAGACTGTACAATGATTGGAGGAAGACTCATAATAACCTGTGTTATGCAGATGACACAAACTTGGTTGCTAAAAGTGAGGAAGACTTGAGACATTTGCTGCAGAAGATCAAGTACTATAGCCTTCAGTATTGATTACAACTCAGCATCAATAAAACAAAGTCCTTACTACAGGACCAGCAGTCAACATTATGACAGATGTAGAAAGGATTGACGTTGTCAATGATTTCACCTTCCTTGGATCGACGACCAACAGCTTTGGTACCAGCAGTCAGGAATCAAGAGATATATTTTATGGGGCAAGTTCACTATCAGGGATCTCCTTTCCAAAATGCTGAAGCACAATGATGTTAGTCTGAGGACTGAGGTGTGCCTAATTCAGGCCATGGTCTTCTCAATCACCTTCTATGCATCAGAGAGCTGGACAAGGAATACGGAGGATAGAAAAAGAATTGATGCTTTGGAATTGTGGTTTCGGAGAATAACTGTATATCCCATGGACTGTCAAGAGAACAAATATATATCTTAGAGAGGGTGAAGCTGGAGTGCTCCTTGGAAGCCAAGACGGGGAAACTTCATCTTTCATATTTTGGGCATGTGGCTAGGCAAGGCAGTTCACTTGAGAGGGACGTCATGCTTAGAAAGATGACGGATCAGCAAAGGAGAGGACAACCCCCAATGAGATCAACTGATATGGATGAATGCAACAATGGACTTGAGAGGGTCAGAGATGGTAAGGATGGCACAACATAGGGCAGAGTTCAGGTTGGCTGTTCATAGCGTCGCTCTAAGTCATAATCTGATGGCAGCTAATAACAACACACATGTAAAATATATTTTAACCTTTTTCTTGCATTTAATTGTGAAGTTTGAATTTTTATAATGGAATCAAGGGTACCATAGCATACATTTATTCAATTTTATTTTGTTGTTATTGAGAATATATACAGCAAAATAAGCACCAATTCAACTGTTTATACATAATGATTCAGTGACATTGATAACGTTCTTCAAGTTTTACATTCTCATCTTCCTTTCTTGTGCTGTTCCTATCACATAAATTTAAATTCATTGCCACCTGCCACCAAAAGTTTACTATCTAATTCATTTTTCTGCTATTTGAATTTTGCTAGATTTTTGTACAAATTTTTTTTTTTTAGATCAATTGATACAATTTCACAATTAAGCTTGTTCTAGTTCTACAAGGACTCCACCACAGTCTTTGGGATGCAGAAAAATCACTGGTTTTCCATGTGCTCCTATTGTGGCCTCTTCAGTTAGACTACGAATCTTCTTTTTTTTCAAATCCATCACAGCTTCATTTATGTTATCCACCTTCAGAAAAAGAAACAAATAAGAACACATCTGAGATCATAACAATACTGAACTATAGAAGAAACTCTGAGACATCATCTCTATGACTTTGGTTAGGGCTATTTTTAAACAATCAAGAAGTCTAAAACTTTACATTTTTCTAGGAGTTGTAATGTTCAACAATTTTAATCATCATTATATGTTTTCCTTATAACCTAAGTCATGTATGCTACACAGTAATTTTATATATAACAAATAGGAGTACGGTGAATATTATGAGGCTGGCTTAGGATCAGACAAAGTTGCCATCTAGTATACACAGGCTCACTATGAGTTGGAGTAAACTAAATGACTTACAGTAGGTTTCACTGCCTGTGAAAACCTGAAGGAAGGCACTTAACAACAATACAGTCATATAATTAATTTCATCTATATGATGCAAGGTCAAATGATTTTCCCCAGTGTCTTGGGATTCTCATCTGAAAGAAGAGGAAGTCTATACCTATAATTTAGCTATATATTAAAATGAGTTAACAGATGAGAAGCTCTTAGAACAGTTTATTGAATATACTAGGTAGATACTCAACAAATATGTGTATTCCTCTGATCTTCAAACTCCCCTGAACCCTAAGGTTATATTTCAGGTTAGAACTTTATATACATGTGCAGAACTATTAAGTTGTCATTAAAATGTGCATCTCCCTCTTAAAAATTCAAACATTTATAATCTTGCAACTCTGTTTAAATAATTTCTATGTTCTTTTTCAATGATCCAAGGACTGTATAATGGATTCTAAACCCTATACGACAATTGATGAAGATATTACTAATGATGACTTCTTCATATATAGCTACTTGGTCATTCCGGAGAGTTGTTCTTTTTAAGTCTCACAACATTAGCAGTCCCTGGTTTATTGCACTGTAGCTTGTACTGTACTGTGGTTGACTAATCACCATTTTTTTCAGAACAATACAATATTCTTCCTAAATGCTTTATCTTTTTGTTTATGAATAAAAGTAATTTCATTTTCCCAAAATTAACCCAAACTCAGGATCTCCACTTTAAAATAGTTTTAAAGTTAGACAGTGGAAGAAAATTCTAACATAAGACACATATTGTTTTATAGCATTATTTTGTAATCACAATGTAATCACTCTTTTTCATTTCCTCCATTAATTCTGATTTATATTAATCTTTCTGTACTTCACTGTGTCTTAACTTTCTTGAAGGATAATGTGCAGATTATTCTTTCATTGTGTACTGCACTTCCCTTAATACATGTTTATTATCTATTTGCTAACTTTTACTCCCGATGGCCTGACAGTAAGGAGCTGTACTGCCAGCCCAAAGGTATATGGTTAGCATCCACTAGGTGCTTCATGAGAAAAGAATGGGCAATATTCTCCCATGTGACTTACTGCCTGTGGAAATCTGCTGGAGGGTCACCTATGAGTTGGTTCCAATTAGATGGCACACAACAATAACAATTCCCTATCTTCTCATCTATCAAGGATTCCTTTTGTGTAGAAACCTTTCTTTAGTTTTTTATAAGTGTTGTTACATAATATTTGTTCCTTTGTGATTTAATTACTTTACTGAGTATAAAGACCTCTTTGCAACCATCTTATATTGTTGCTGTTATGTGCTCTTGAGTCGCTTGTGACAAATAGCGACCCTGTGTACAACAGCTCTGAACCAGGCTCTATCCTGAGCCAATCTCATCATCTCCAACACACCCACCCCCATTACCCTAGTCACTGAGTCAATCCATCCCACTGAGGGTCTTCCTCTTTTGCATGATGCCCCTCCACCTTCCCAAGCATGATGTCCCTCTCTAAGGACTGGTCCCTTTTTGCAACATGACCAATGTATGTCAGAAAGAGCTTCAGAATCCTTGCCTCCAAGGAGTAGATATGGTATAGAGTTGTTGTTGTTGTTGTGTTATGTGCTGTCGAGTCGCCTGCGACTCATAGCAACCCTTATATACAACAGCCCTAAACTCTGTCCTAACCTGTGCGAATCTCATTATCTCCAACACACCGACTCCTATTACCTCAGTCACGGAATCAATCCATCTCATCGAGGGTCTTCCTCTCCTGTGCTGTCCCTCCACCCTCCCAAGCATGACATCCCTTTCCAGAGACTGGTCCCTCCTTGCAACATGTCCAAAGTATGTCAGACGAAGCTTCAGAATCCTTGCCTCCAAGAAGCAGCCTGGCTTCAACCTCTCCAGGACAAATCTGTTTGTTTTCTTAGCAGTGCATGTATATTCAATACACTTCTCCAAGACCACAGCTCAAAGGCATCAATTCTCCTTCTATCATCTCGAGTCATTATCCAGCTTTCTGATGCACATCAAGTGATTTTAAAGAGTACTTCTTAAATTCTTATTGTTGAAGGGAAATTCCTCAATATAATAAAGAACACCTATTCAAAACCCACAGTCAACATTATTCTCAGTGGAGAAATATTTACTCTCCTGTGAGCAGGAAACCAGACAAGTATGCTCTCTGTTGGCACTTGTAATCAATGTTTTATTGAAGTCCACTGTTACGCACCACAATCGAGTAAGTTCTGATTTACAATAAACCTCTCTCAGGTTTTCTGAACATTCAGATTAAGACAGACTAGGAAGAAGGATTGGCCACCCACTTCTGAAATAGCAGGCCTCTGAAAACCCTATGCACAACAGAACACA
>NW_006400223.1:782083-784152 GCF_000299155.1 Elephantulus edwardii | reverse complement strand
AGGAGTGATAGGGAATGGCAAAGGACACACTGACAAAGGAGATTAATCAGAACTGGCTTTGACAAGCACTGTGGCAATTGGACAATTAAAACAGACATTTGGGGGGGGAAGAAGAACAAACTGGGGAGGAGGGTAGAGAAAACAGTGCAACAATGAATGAATGAAAACTCAAAATCTCTGTAAATGTTCATTAAAACTAATGAAATTAAATAATAATTTAAAAAAATATCAGTACACTTCTTCCTGTTCTCCGTCCCATTTTCTGGGGGCTATGAAGGTGAACCCAAAGTCATGTTGGTGTTCAGACCAGAGCTCATCAAGTACTTAGAAGGGAAAAATCTCCTCTGGAGAGTTCGAATGGCAAAGAGAGAAAATTTCATGAGAAGAAAAGTCTTTAGAAAAAGTTTCAGCTGAATAAAATTCAGATGTCTTTGAAGGTCCATTATCATCAGGGACTGACTCCACCAAATCTCAGAACAAAGATGGCAATGATGGAGAAACATCAGATGGAGTCAGTAAGTCTGTTCACAAAGTCTGCTTACATGTTTGGAGAAAATGAAGATGATGAGACGGAACAGGACAAAGATGGACAAAGATGAAGAGGAAGAAATATTTGAACAAGCCACTGTAGGTGATGTAGTTATGCTGGAGATGGCCCTTTATCACGAGACCAAGAAATTGATGAAAAGTCTTTCCATGTCATGTGCCCATTTTGTAATTGAGTTATCAGTCCTTTTCTTGTGGAGGCCCAGGAGCATTCTGTAAACTTTTGTTATAAGACTCTTGTTTGAGATGGTATTACCAAATGTTTGTTCCAAGTCTGTGGGTTTTCTTTTCACCCTGTTGAAAAAAAAGTTTATGTGCACAGAGATTAATATTTAGAAAGTCCCATGCATCAATTTTATCCTCTTCAGACTGTGCATTTCTGGTTATATTTGGCAGTCTCTTGATATCTTGGACTAGCACCTCTAAGCATGATCCAGTTTGTCTCTTATGAACGTTATGGTTTTGGACTTTACTCCCAGAGTAAATCTGATTTCTGTGTGTGGTGTGAGATGTGGATCTTGTTTCAGCTTTCTGCAGGTGGAAGTCCAGTTTTGCCAGCATCATATGTTGAAGAGGTTGTCATTTCCCTATTTGACAGCTTTAATTTCCTTGTCAGGTATCAGTTGACCATAGAGAGCTGGGTCTATTTCTGGGTTCTCAATTCTATTCCATTGGTTTGTGTGCCTGTCATTTTACCAGTACCATGCTGTTTTGGTTACTAATGCTGTGTAGTATGTTTTGCGATTAGGGAGTATTATGCTTCCAACCTCATTTTTGTTTCTCAAAAGTGTCTTGCTTATTCGGGGTCCCTTGCCTCTCCAAATCAATTTGATAATTTCCCTTTTGATCTCTTTGAAAAATGAATGTGTGTTCTTTTGGACCCTAGCTTCCAACATGACAAAGAAAAGGAGAAACAAAGGTCGTACCAAAAAGGGCCATAACCACGTGCAGCCTATTTGCTGCACAAACTGCACTCGGTGTGTGTCCAAAGACAAAGTAGTTAAGAAGTTCATAATTCAACAATGAATGAATGGATAGAGAAGCTCTGGTATATTCATACAATGGAATACTACACAGCATTGAAAAAAAGGAACTCGTGCAATATTATTCAATATTATTCAAAATGGGTGACCCTGGAGGACATTATGCTGAGTGAAATATCTCAGTCACAAAAGGACAAATATTGCATAGTGCTACTGTTGTAGAATGGGACTGACATCAGGGTTGGGGTGAGACTGAGAAAAATTGGATAAATTATGTATACTGCACTGAAACAGATGAGGGAGAGAACAGTTTAATAGTGATATATGATTGGGTATTATCATTTTGACAAGAGTCCAGAAAGAAGGTTGCATAGTGGTGCGTACTTGGGGCAGGGCAGGGGGCACTGTATATCAATGCAGGAAATTTTCTTTTACTTTTCAAAGAGAAGAGTGAACTGGGGGAATGGGTGGGGCAGGGAGAAAAATGCAACAATGAATGAGTGGAAATCCAAAATCTCTGTAAATGTTCATTAAAATTAA
>NW_006400223.1:750560-781983 GCF_000299155.1 Elephantulus edwardii | reverse complement strand
AAAAGAAGTTCGCAATTCAACATATAGTAGAGGCAGCTGCCATCAGGGACATTTCCGAAGCGAATGTCTTCAACACATATGTGCTTCCAAAGCTCCATGTGAAACTGCACTACTGTGTGAGTTGTGCCATTCACTGCAAGGTAGTGAGGAGCCATTCTTGTGAAGCCTGGAAGTTCAAATCACGGTATGGCTTCAAAGGAAAAAGAAAGATGACCTCTCATGTGATTTACAGCCTCCAAAATCTAAGAGTGGTTCAGTTAAGAGTTGGATCTGACCCATCAACAAGGAGTTATACAAATAAAATGAAATACCTGTGTGTTGAGTAACTACAGATTTTCAATGGCCTTTAAGCTTTTCACTCTGACAAGCTTTAGTGTTTAGGTAAATTATTTAGTAAGACCATGGAGAACTCATCTCCTAGGCATAGAGCATGCACAACTAGCAAGGAAGAACATCCAGTGTGACTACCTCAGGAAGCACAGACTGGTAGTTAAGAGCTGTGCCAGAAAATACAAGCTACTTAGTCCATACATGAGCAACAGAAGAGACTACACAAAGGACATTTCTATTTCCTTCAGTGAAAGACAATGACAAGTAAGAAGTCTGGACAAGCTTACTAAGACAAAATGATAAGAAAATGTTTATAACTACTGAGATACTAATCTATGCAGGAGGAAACAGTCATTTTATTTAAAATTTGTGTTGAGTCAACTACAAGCTATGGAGTATTCCCCAAAAGTCATATAGCTATAGAAGAGACTTTTTATCAAGTCCAAGTGAAAAAGAACATAAAGTGCTCTTGTGATGAGTATAGGGGGAAATTTTCTTAAGAAAAAATGCTACTAATTACTTAGCTCTCTTAATGCTTTGATGGGCGGATTTCACATCAAAAGAAAATGACTGGCATTAAAAAATTAATAACAATGAACTATAATTGTGAGAATTTTCAGAAATAAATAATATTTATCAACTTTCTACTTTACCAATAAGGATCTCTGGTGCTGCAACTGTTAAGCAGTTAATGAAGAAGAATGGCTGAAAGCCATTCAAGGGTGTCACAGACAAAAAGACTTGATGACCAGCTTGGCTTCCATACAGATTATAGCGAAAACCCTGTGCAGATCTGCAGTGTCACAAGGGTTACAAGCACCTTGTAGTTGTCATTAAGTGCCTTTGAGTTGCTTGCAACTCATACTGACACGATCTATAAAAGCTCTGAATCCTATTCTATCTTGAGTCAATTTCATTGTCTCTGACACATCTTATTCCTCCAGTCACTGAGCCAAACTATCTCATCGACTTAGCAACTGGGAATATTCACCAAGGGGTCATACTTCATGTGCTAATGTTGCTCATTCCAACTTCTGATGATCTGAAAATCATTCTAGAACCTTTAGAAGTTTCATACAACTTTCTTTTTGTTAGAACACATTAATAAGTTGATGGCTATCAATCACCATCAACAAGCAGCCTTTCAGCCAAAATCCTGTGTACAGAGCAGAACTTGTCCATAGGATTTGGAAGCAAATTCCAGGGCTTGTTTCCTGAGCTGAGCTAGGCTGGGTGGGTTAGACCTGCTGGCCTTTCAGTTAGTAGTTCACTGTTGAACAATTTGTGCCATCCACACACTCCTATTGATGGCTATGTTGTGTTGTTGTTGTTAGGTGCCATCAAGTCGCTTGTGACTCATAGTGACCCTATGTACAAGAGCCCTAAATACTGTCCTATCCTGTGCCAACCTCGCTGTCTCTAACACACTCATTCCCACCACTCCACTCACAGAATCGACCATCTCATTGAGGGTCTTCCTCTCCTGTGCCGTCCCTCCACTCTCCCAAACATGATGTCCCTCTCCAAGACCCAGTCCCTCCTTGCAACATGCCCAAAGAATGTCAGATGAAGCTTCAGAATCCTTGACTCCAGAGAACATTCTGGCTTCATCCTCTCCAGGACAAACCTGTTTGTTCTCCTAGCAGTCCATAGTATATTCAACATCTTCTCCAGCACCACAGCTCAAAGGCATCAATTCTATTTTTATCATTCCTATTCACTGTCCAACTCTCCGATGCAAAGCACGTAATTGCGAAGATTATAGCCAGGATCAGGCACACCTTCTCCAGCCTGATGTCATTGCTCTTCAGTACTTTTGAGAGGTCCCTCACAGCTGACTTTCCAAATGCAATTCGTCTCTTGATTTCCTGTCTTCTGTTACCAAAAGTGTTGATTGTGGAGCCAAGAAACTAAAACTGTTAACTATCTCAATCTCTTCACCATCCATACTGATACTACCAATTGGCCCAGTAGTGAGACTCTTTGTTTTCCTGACGTTGAGCCTCAATCCATATGGGAGGCTGCAGTCCTTGACCTTCTGCAGCAAGTGCTTCAGATCCTCCTCAGTTTCAGCAAGCAGGGTTGTGTCATCTGCATAATGCAGGTTGTCAATCCTGATGCCACATTCCTCCTCGTACAGCTCAGCATCTCAGATGATCTGTTTTGCAAATAGATTGAAAAGGTATGGAGACAAAATACATCCCTGATTGATCCCCTTCTTGACTTTGAAGCATGTAGTGTCTCCTTGCTCTGTTCTGATGACTGCCTCTTGGTCCAAGTATAGGTTTTGCATTAGCACAATCAAATGTTCTGGGATCCCCATTCTTCTCAGTCAGCCATAGCTTGTTGTGATCAACACAGTCAAAACTCTTTGCATAGTCAACGAAGCACAGATAGACATTCTTCTGGTGTTCTCTGCTTTCTGCCAAAATCCATCTAACATTAGCTATAACATCCCTAGTACCATGACCTCTTTCAAATCCAGCATGCACATCTGGCAGTTCTCTGTTGACATATTGTTCCAAGCGTTTTTGTATAATTTTCAGCAGAATCTTGCTTGCATATGATATTAATGATATTGTTCGATAATTTTCATACTCTGTTAGGTCACCTTTCTTTGGAATGGGAACAAATATCTATCTTCTCCAGTCAGTTGGCCAGCTGGCTGTCCTCCATATTTCTTGACACAACTTAGTGACGACATCCAGAGCAGTCACTGGAGAAGCTCAATATCAGCAGTGAAAACCAGGCCAGGTGCTGATTGTGGGACAGCCCACCAACTACTCATATGCAAGTTCAAGCTGAAGTTGAGGAAAATGAAATCAAGTCCATGGGAACCAAGATTTGACCTTAAATCTGTCCCACTTGAATTTCAAAACCATCTCAGGAACAGGTTTGAGGCCTTGAGCACCAATAAGCATAGACCAAATAAGCTCTGGGAGGACATCAGGAAAATCATCCATGAAGAATGCAAAAGATCATTACAAAGGCTGAAGAAGAAGAAGAAAAGACCAAGATGGATGTCAGACGAGACTCTGAGTATTGCATTAGAGTGCCAAGAAGCCAAAGCTAAAGGAAGAAATCAAGAAATCAAAGAGCTGAACAGAAAATTTCAAAAGGCAACTCGGGACGACAAAACAAGATACTATAATGAAATGTGCAGAGAACTGGAGTCAGAAAATCAAAAGGGCTGAACTCGCTCAGCGTTTCTTAAGCTGAAGGAGTTGAAAAAGAAATTAAAGCCAAGGGTGGCAATAAGATAATTTGGGTAGAATGCTAAATGATCCAGGAAGTATCAAAAGAAGATGGAAGGAGTACACAGAGTCACTATATAAGAAGGAATTGGCTGACAAGGAGGAATTTCATGAAATAACATATGAGCAAGAGCCTATGGTGATGAAGGAGGAAGTTCAAGTTGCTCTGAAGGAATTGGGGAAAACAAGGCTCCAGGAGTTGACAGCATACCAATTGATTTATTTCAACAAACAGACACTGCCCTGGATGTGCTCACTCATTGATGGCTACAGCACTTTAAAAAATATGTCCACAAATTGATACAGTTCCTATTGAGGCAGGACGATACTGTTTTCCTTGAATCTGGCCTGTCTTAATGTCTTACTTATATGGTCAACTTTCAGCAGCAAAACGGTAGGTCAGAAAGGCCTGGCCATTCTCAAATGGTTCTTTTGAGATTCTCAGTTTAGGGGGAGCCAACTACCAAACTGAAGTCTAACTATTCTTCTAACAGTCCTCAAGGTGGAATGGTTCTATTCCCAGATGCCAGTCAGCATCAACTCTTAGCCAGGATCCAGCCCAGCCAATCCTTCACTTAACGTTACCCCCACTTGACATATGACAAAACCACTCACAATGCCCCAAGCAAGAACTAACCAAATGAAATCTTCCAAAACTCCTTACCCACAAAATCCTGAACAAAAGAAAATATTAAAAATTACCAAGTTTTAGAATAGTATTTAACACAGCAACAATTACACATATACAAAAAAATCCCTGACTGGTCTACAACTTCTCTATTTTCAGGGGAGGGTGCTTTCAGTTCCAAATCATATTGTTGTCATTGTTGTTAGGTGCCATCGAGTCATAGATGATGCATAGAGACCCTACGAACGAAAGGTCTGAGCACTGTTCATAGAGTTTCTGGAGGAAAGCCATTTTAGAATTGGATACCACTCCTGCTTTCAAGCTTGTTTTAATTGGGAAGCTCCACCAAACCCAAACACCATGGGTAACCATTATCACATTTGGCACATCAATGTCACGGTGTTTAGCATTACAGCAACCACAAGTTACCTCTGTACAGAAATGCACAGATCAGTGCTATACCACCTAGAAGAATGTTTGACAAAAACAATTTCAACCAGGCCTGAGTGCCACAGATTAAAACCACCCACCTTGCACTTGGTAGCATAACTTTCTGTCCACTAGGCCAACATAGCTCTCTCTATGTTGTCACTGTTATTGTTGGTATGTGCCATTGAGTTGTAGATGACTAAGTAACCCTATGAACGAAAGGTCTGAGCACTGTTTGTAGAGTTTCCGGAGGCAAATTAGCAGAATATAATAAGTTATACTATGTTATTGTTGTTGTGGTGGTGGTGGTTGTTATGTGCCATAGAATAGATTGAGACTCATAGTGACCCTATGTACAACAGTCCTAAACCCTGCTCTATCCTGTGCCAACAGCACTGTTTCTGACACATCTATTCCCATCATCCCAATCACAGAATCGATCCATCTCATCGAGGGTCTTCCTCTCCTGTGCTGTCCCTCCACCCTCCCGAACATGATGTCCCTTTCCAAGGACTGGTCCCTCCTTGCAACATGCCTAAAGTATGTCAGACGAAGCTTGAGAATTCTTGCCTCCAAGGAGCAGCCTGCTTTTACCCTCTCCAGGACAAACCTGTGTGTGTTCTCCTAGCAGTCCATGGTATATTCAACACTGTACTACATCACCACAGCTCAAAGGCATCAATTTTCTTTTTATCATCCCTAGTTACTGTCCAGCTCTCTGACACATAGCACGCAATTGTGAAGACTATGTCCTGGATCAGGTGCACCTTAGTCTCCAGCCTAATGTCATTGCTCTTCAGTACTCTGGAGAGGTCCCTGACAGCTGACTTTCCCAAAGCAATTTGTCTCTTGACTTGGCTGGTGGTACCAAGAGTGTTGATTGTGGAACCAAGCAAACTAAAACTGTTATACTATTGTAAAGTAATTAATTAACCCTTAAACTTCAGCCACTTCACTCAACAAAAATGCATTTCCTATTCAAGGGGAGGCAAGGGATTTTATTCCATCTGGTGATTCAGGGATCTAAGCCCATTTCATCTTGTGATACCATCATCTTATAGATAGCTTTGTAAAACAATGAAAACATCCAGAACTAAAATAAATACCTCAATGCAGATGTGATGCATTCCTCCAGCCTTGTTTTTCTGCAGAAAACCTGCGATTGGACTATTACTCCCAGAAGGATGAAGCAGTTCCAGCTTGGTGTTTCCCAGATTGACAAAAACAACAGATACTCCATGTTCAGGAAGAGGGATGGTGTGGCTTACTTGAGCCCCTAAAACATTCTTGTAAAAGGCTGAAGCTTTTTCCAAATCTGGGACTGCTATGGCTACATGATTGAGTCGACCTAGATGCCACACAAGGTCTGACACTTCATCCAACCTCTGTGTTAGGGAAAAAGTTCTTGCTGCTGGAATTAGAGTCTGGAATCTGCAAAAAAGTCCTAAAGAATGAACAGCATTGATATTATTCTTTTGGAAATATATCTCTAAAGTTAAGGTAAAAAAGAAAACAATTAAAACTGTAAAAATTCTATCATTGCTTCATAAAAGAGAAAAATATTCTGCTTTAGTTATATAAAACTGCTCTGTTTTACTCTTAAAACCAAGTAAGGAGAAATAAATAGAATAGATTATGCCAAAAATCACTTACTATACTTTATGTAGAAAGTGAAATATTAACTCTGAATTTGAATTAGATTCAAGTAGATAGTAAAATGGTATTTTTTACAACAGTCTATATTTACTGATATAATTTGAAGGAATAGTTATGCATCATTAAAAATATACTTCACATGCTCACTTTGGCAGCACATATACTAAAACTGGAACAATACAAAGAAGATTAGCATGGTCTCTGTGCAAGAATGACATGCAAATTCGTGAAGTGTTCCATATTTTTAAAAAGTTGGAAATAGAAATACGATTTGACCCAGCAATTCCACTACTGGGAATATACCCTAAAGAAACCAGAACTGCCACCCAAGCAGATGTATATGAACCCATGTTTATTGCTGCTTTGTTCACAATAGCAAAGAGTTGGAAACAACCCAAGTGCTGATCAACAAACAAATGGAGAGAGAAGCTGTGGTATATTCACACAATGGAATACTATACAGCACTGAAAAACAGGAAATATTATACAATCATAAAATATTGTACAAAATGGGTGACCCTGGAGGGCATTATTTTGAGTGAAATATCTCAAAACAACAAATACTGCATAATGCCACTGTTACAAAACAGGACTGACATTGATTTTGGAGAAAAACTAAGAAAAGAGGGGATAAATAATGTCCACTGCATTGAAACTTATGAGGAGAAAACTGTTTAAAAGGGAAATGTTGTTGTTATGTGCCATCAAGTCAATTGCAACTCATAGCAACCCTATGTACAACAGCCCTAAACTCTGCTCTGCCCTGTGCCAATCGCACTGTCTCTGAAACTCCCATCCCAATTACCCCAGTCACTGAATCAATCCACTTCATAGAGGGCCTTCCCCTATGATTAGGTATTATTTGCATGACCAGAGTCCAGGATAAGAGCTGCATAGTATGGGGGCGGGGGTGGAGAAGAAAGAATTTTTTTTTCCTTTCAAAGATAAAAGTGAACTGTGGTTAAGGGATGGGCAGGAAGGAAAATATGCAACAATGAATGAATGGAAATCTAAGTTCTCTATAATCTTTCACTAAAATATCAATAAAAAAAGAAAAAATATTAGTATATCTGGTAAAGAGCCTGTTAAAAGAAATGAAAGTCATACTCTAAACTTTATGTACTCCAAAAGTGTACATATAATAATTGACATGAATGGGATACTATAAAACAATCTAGATTTAATTCTGATAGTAATCTCCCTATTAATAACTTTTTCTCATACTTTATAAAAAATTCATTAAAAGCATAACCATTGTTTATTTTTAAGACACATCTTATTCAAATGAGAACCAATTAAAGAAATTATCCAATAGCTGGGGATGGTAAGTAAATATCAAAAGGGTATTAAGACTTTTGGAGACTTCTTCTAACATCTGAATTTTATTATTTCTTTTTTTAATTTTGAAGAATTAGAGGCAGAACCACTTTTGAGTATAAAGAAATCCCTTTCATTTGGCAACTGAAGAGTGCTGCAATGTATTCTTCCCATGGATTACTCTCTTTCCTCATACCCTAAAATGCTGGATTTCATTGAAACTATATACATGTACAAGGTTTAAATATAATCATGTGAGGTGTTAGCCTAAAAGCTGGGGTTTTTTAGTCAATATTGTTAGCTGCGTCTGGTCTTCTTAACTGCAGACACATGGTCTTGCAAATTTTCAACAGCTATGGGGCTAAAATAAGAGAAAGAGTGCTTCCCACATAGGGAAGCAAGATTTGAGGCAACCAGGGATTGTGGTGGCAAGAACTCGATGAGAGCAGGACCCTGGTGGTGGAGAGACTGTGGCAATGCTGTGGTGAAACTGCAACAAGGTGTGACCCGAAGCTCTTTTCATTTGTGCTGACCACAGTTAAAGGTTTGGCTGTTCTTGCTGGATATTTGAAGGAAAAGCTGACTTATAACTGCTCTGAGGCAAACTTTACTGGGTGATTTGGATTTGACTGGTGAACTGAAACCAGAGCCGAGGGTGTAAATCAAATTGGGAAACTGTTTACCTTTCTTCTGCAAGCCACTGGTTTATTTGAACCACCAGAGACATGCAGACCTTTAGTCAGCAGTGTGATGTGTTATGGACTAGGTCTCCAGAATTTCATAACAAAGCTTGCTAATGTAAAATTAATTCCCTTAACTGTAATTTTTAATTAAAGCATACTATTTTAAATTCATCGGTAATGGGTACCCATGGTGGACAGTGTTGGCTGGCGCTTCCCGACTAAAACAAGCCTGGAAGCAGGAGCGGCATCCACTTCCGAAATGGCTTGCCTCCGGAAACTCTATGTATGAACAGTGCTCAGGCCGTTCATTCATAGGGTCGCTATGAGTTGTCTACGACGCCACGGCACCAAACAACAAACAACAACATTTTAAATTAGACAATAAGTCTCAAATATCATAGGTAACTAAAAAAGAAAAATTCAGCTAAAGACGGTTTTTTTACTATGCTATAGTTTAAAGCAATTATTACAGTAACACTAAAAGGAAATCAAAAGACATGGTGCATGAGCAAATCCATTGCAAAAGTGCTAAAGAGCAAGGATTAAAAGATTAAGGTGTGCCAAATCCAAGCAGTGGTATTTTAAACTGCCTCATAAATATGTGAAAGTAGACAATAAAAAAGACTGAAGAAAAATAGAAACCTTCAAATGGTGGTGTTGGTGAATAGTTTAACTATATATATGACTATCAAAAGAACAAACAAATCTGCTGGGGAAAAAACATGCCAGAATGCTCTATATTTTTTAAAAATTAAGTAAACTTGTCTGCTAAAGAAAATAGCCCTTTTTCTTCACTTTTTTATTAAAAAACATACATTCTAGAACTAGAATTGAGTACTTTAGTGATTCAGTAAGTCAGCTCCTTTAAAATGAAAATATACAAATTTTAGTGAAAAAGCACATGGAAAGATGTTCAACATCATTGGTCATTAGAGAAATGAAAATAAGACACCAATTCAACCTAACATTTAAAAACATACAAACCAAAAGCGGGGTAAAAAACATTGGGGAGAATATGAGAAAATTGTAACCATGGCTGGCATGAATGCAAAATTACACAGTCGTTGTGGAAAACAAGTAGTGGTTGCTCAAAAAACTAAAACTAGAACTACTATATGAATCGAGAATTCCACTTCTGGGTAGACACTCAAAAGATCTGAAAGCAGAAAGACTCCAAAAGTGATATATGCATAAATACTCACTATAGCAGCATTTACAAGAGCCAAACTGTGGAAAGGATCAACAATAAATGAAGAGATAAACAAAATGTGATATATAAAAATATATATCAATTAAAAAAAGGTAAATATGTAGAAAATAATGCTTATTAGTGGTTATCAGAGGAGCAGCAGCTGTGATTGGAATTCGTAATTGTTGTTAGTGTAAGGTAAAAAGTGAGCAGAACACCAGGTGAAGTAAAACAAAAGAGTTTTTATCAGCTCTCAGATGAGTTTACTGTCTCGAGACAGAGAAAGGCAGTGTGAGGCAGGAAAGGTGCAAATGAGGACGTTTCAGGCAAATTTTTATAAGCAGGGGCTGGGGGCAGGATGGTCAGCTTGATCATTAGTTCTCTGTGGAGGGCACTGATTGGATGCCTTCTGTTAGTTCCCAAATATGTAGTTACTCAGTCCCTTTAGATAGATTGTGTCATTGCTGACAGTTAAGCAAGCTGTGGCTGGTGGTCGTGCTCTTCTCTGATTGGCCATAGACATCTTCCACCAGCCTGATTGGAATGTCTCCTAGAAGGTGTGATCAGTGTGGAATGTTGCCCAGTTCCCAGGAGGCCTTTCAGTGAGGTGCCGTTGAGTCAAATATGACTCATAATGACCCTATGAACAAAAGATTGGAACCTTGTTCTATCTTGTGTCATCCTCACACTTCCTGACACACAAGAGCCCACTGCAGCAGTCATCATATCAATCCACCTGGCTGAGGGTCTTCCTCTCTTTCACCGACACTCACCCTTCCCAGCATCATGTCCTTTTCTAAGCAATACTCCCTTCTAGCAATATGCCCAAAGTATGTGAGGCAAAGCCTCATCATTCATTCTTGGCTCCAAAGAGCAATTCAGCTGCACCCTCTCCCAAGACATATGCGTTTGTTCTCTTGGACATCCATGGAATGTTCAGTGCTCTTCTCAGAACCACAGCTCAAAAGTATCAATTCTTCTTCTGCATTCCTTATTCATTGTCCAGCTCTCAGATGCACTGAAAGTAACTGGAAAGACTATGATCTAAATCATATGCACCTTAGTCCTCAAACTGACATCCAGGGTAAGTTCCTTTTTAAGAAGGAACTTTTATAAGTTCCTTTTTAATGTGGGGTTTATAAGGGAAATAGGATGGGGTAGGGGGAAGACCAAGGATATCACATAGAGAAAGTCCAGGTTTAGTGAACAGCAGCCCCAAACCAACCTAACATCAAGATATAATTCCTCAATTAGTTCAGACAGCTTCTCAGTCAACAAATCAAAGTCTAGGATCAGTTTAGCAGCACAAAGAAACCTCTGGTTTCCTCAATTATCCAGCAAGCATTGTCTCATAGCAGCTGCAAGTCAACTCCTTATTGAGTCGCCCAGAAACAAAACCTTTAACTTTGGCTCCATCTCTAAGGTTCTGTCAGGCTACACCTTGCCACAGTCTCCTCACAATCTCTTCACTTTTTCTCCACAGTATGGAGAGCATTCTCTTTTATCAGCCCCACAGCTGTTGGTGATTTGCAAGATGATGTGACTAGTTGAGGTAGACCCCAACATAATGAACTGAAAAACCATTTTTCAAAGTTCTAACACCATAGACCAACCTTTGGCTTTTCAACCCATTATTTCTAATTATTTGAAAGATCAATCTTCTCCTATCAAGGAAGGTGTAAACCAGCTACATTCCCATATACAAGGAAGATGTAAACCAGCTACTTCTCTCCTTAAGTCTTAATCCCTTCATTTCAGATAGTCAATTTCTGGTTCGGTCCAGTCCTATCAAGCCAGTACTCCCAGGAAATAAGCAAACCCTGTATATATTCAATGGAAGATGTAAACCAGCTACTTTCCTCCTTAAGTCTTAATCCCTTCATTTCAGATAGTCAATTTCTGATTTTGTCCACTCCTATCAAACCAGTACTCTCAGGAAATAAGCAAGCCCTTTTCTCTGAAGAATCTTCTATTACAGTTGAAACTTTGAGCATCTGCATCTATAAACAAAGGTCCAGTCCAGAGCAAACCATTAGGTAACAAACAGTAATCAATACTAGCTCACAGAATGAAACATCCTCTCTTCATCTGGTTGGGTTCTGTTAACTTATCCCCAGACATCCATGATTAGGTCCAAACAGGAATCAGCTGCAAACTCAGGAATCCACACTTCTCCCTGTTGTTTCAGACTGGCTGGTTCCTTACTCAACCTTAGCCCCAGATAGGCTAAGTCAACACATCAGGGATCCTAGAGACTCCCTGCTACACAAACCAGCAACTCTTCTTCATTTATCTATTCATCAGGCTAGGTGAACAGTTCTGAATGAACATGTCCAAACTCAATCTGCCTTTTCATTAGTGCGTAACTTCCCACTTCCACTCATCGAGTGGACAAAGGTGGTCACCATGAGTTGAGCATGCTTGCCAGCTTCCTTTAAGTTTGGGAAAGGGGGCTCTGATGCTTCCCACTTTCCACTCATCCAGTAGACCTAGGTGGTCACCATACTCATTGCATCCTTTAATATCAAGCTCTGGAGACAGGGCTCTGATGGGTGTCAGGGTTACTTTGTCTCAGTTCTCTGACAAAGTCTCTCTTCTGTCTTCTTTCAAATATAATTCTCTTCAGAGTACTGAGCAGGTCTTAATCTTTTTTAGGGTAAGCTCTACATTTTGTATCAAATTTTACTACTTACTACAAGCATTCTTTTTCAGGGAAAATGTTCCCTTTTTGAATATCTAATTAATGTCCAACTGACTTATATTCTTCTAAGTTATATGTCCTATCATTATAACATCTAGTATTCATTAACATTGCTATGTAGAAGAATAAATATCCATCAAGTATATCATACTTTCTACAATCTACTATCTATCAATATAAAAAATATCCAGTATAGTTAAATCAACAAAAACTTTAATTATTTTTACCATATGTGTTCCTCATATTCATTTTTACAATATACCCTAACATTATGACATGTTGTTATTGTCAAGTGTTCTCGAGTACAACCCACAGTGACCCAATGAACAACAGATCTGAACCCTGTCCTTTCCTGTGCAATCCTCACACTTCCCGACACACAAGAGCCCATTGTGACAGACACTGTGTCAATCACAGGGCTGAGGGTCTTCCTCCTTCTCTGATCCTCTGCCTTTCTGAGCATCAATGTCCCTCTCTAAGGAACAGGTCCTCCTGGCAACATATCCAAAGTATGTGAGATGAAGCTTTATCATATTTACCTCCAAAGAGCCCTCTGGCTGCACTTTCTCCAAGACATATTTGTTTGTTCTTTTGGCAGTCCATGTTCAATACTCTTCTCCAACACCACAGCCCAAAGGCATCAATTCTTCTTCTATCATCCTTAGTCATTGTCCAGCCCTCAGATACATAGACAAGTGATCAGAAAGATCATGGCCTGAATCAGATGCATGTTAGTCTTCAAAATCACATCTCTACTCCTCAATTATTTGGAGAATTCCTTAATTGCAGACTTTCCCAGTGCAATATGTCTTCTGATTTCCTGACTGCTTGTACTAAGGATGTTGATTATGGATCAAAATAAAATGAAGTTGTTGACAATTTCAATCGTTTCTCCATCTATCATGATGTTGCCTACTGGTCCAGTAGTAAGAATGTTTGTTTTCTTGTCATTGAGATGCAATCCATATTGAAGGCTGTATTCTTTGATCATCTGCAACAAGTGCATCAAGTCCTCCTCACTTTCAACAAGCAAGGTTGTGTCAATTGCATAACACAGGTTATTGATGATTCTTCCTCCAATCTTGATGCCACATTCTTCTTCAGAGTTGTTTCTTGAATAATTTGCTCAGCATACAGATTGAACAGGTATGAAGAGAGAATACAAATCTTATACACTCCCTTCTTAATTTTAAACCATGTATTATTTCCCTCCTCTGTTGGCACAAGTCCAGGCATAGGTTCTGCATGAGCACAATTAAGTGCTCTGGGATTCTCATTCTTCTTAATGTCAGCCACAACTTGTTATGATCCACATAGTCAAATGCCTTTGCATACTAAATAAAGTATAAATGAATATTCTTCTAGTGTTCTTTACTTTCAGTTGGGATCCATCTGATATCAGCAATGATATCCCTAGTGTCTCTTCTATAGCCTACTTTTTAAATGATCTTCAGCAGTATTTTGCTTGCATGTCATATTAATGATATTTTTTTATAGTTTTCACCTCTGTTGAACAAATATGAACCTTTTCCAATACATTGGCCAGCTAGCTGTCCTCCAAATTTTCTGGCATAGACTGGTGAGTGCATCCAAGGCTGCATCTGTTAATTGAAACAAGACAACTGGTATCCCATCGATTCCTGGGGCCTTACTTTTTGCCAATACCTTCAATTGAGCTTCAACTTCCTCCTTCATTACCATTGGTTCCTGTTTATATGGAACTTCCTGAAATTTATCAGTGTCAGTCAGTTCTTTTTGGCACAGTGACTCTGTGTATTCCCTCCATCTTCTTTCGATGTTTTCTGGCCATTCAGTATATTGCCCATATTATCTTTCAATATTGCAACTCGAGGCTTAAATGTAAAAACAAACAATAACCATTTTAACCGTACATCTTCCAAAGCTCCCACTTGACAAAACACAACTTTTCTGTGAATGTGGAGCAATGAATCCCACCACTACTGACACCAACTGTGAAAAGGGCAGTGGTTACAGGGGAAGGCCAAGTCTGACTTCTACTTGTTTCAAAAAGGGGAACTGTTCCCATCGATACATCCATAGTACCAAACAAACAGCTACAGGGTCAGACATGCCACCCCTCATGCTCCTGCTTCTATTTCTAGGACTCACTGTGTCCAATGTTTGTTGCAAATTGACTCACAGACTTTACTCACAGTTTTGTGGGATTTTTTAAGGAAATAGGTTAGGGTGGAAGAGACAAAGGGTATTGCACAGTAAAAGTCAAAGGTTAGTGAATAGCAGCACCAAATGAAACTAACATCAAGGTACAATTCCTCAATTAGTTCAGACAGCTTCTCAGTCAACAAGTCAAAGTTTAGGTTCAGTTCAGCAGCACAGATAAACCTCTGTTTTCCTCAATCATCCAGTAAGGTATAACTCATAGCAGCCACAAGCCAGCTCTTCATTTAGTTGCCCAGAAGCAAAACCTTTAACTTTGGCTCTATCTCTAAGGTTCTGTAAGGCTACACCTTGCCACAATCTCTGCACACTTCCTTTAGTCTCTACACAGTGTCTCCACAATCATTTCACATTCTCTCCACAGTGTGAAAAGCATTCTCTGAAATATTGGTCCCATAGCTATTGATAATTTGCAAAACCATGTGACCATAATTGAGGTAGCTGAAGACTATATTTCCAATGGGAACTAACACAATGGATAGAAAAGCCATTTTTCAAAATTCCAACACTGTTCCAAAACCAATTAGCATAACAGTTGTCAATAAATTGTATATTTGTAAAAAGGTAAATTGGCAAAATTTGTATGATAGACATATTTATAATGGCAACAAAGTATAGCCTTTAAGCCTATATACAACCAAATACTTCATGGGATTTGGTTCCTTGGTTTGGAAGTTTAAAGTTATGATTTTGTGGGACATTCAAGTTAATTTGCCCATTGTGTGTTCAGTACTTGTTTTACAGTTCATTCACTGAGTAGTGCCTGGAGTCTTAAAAGCCTGTAAAAGGTCATGGAAAGCACAAGTGACCTCTATTCACAAGGAGCATCAGAGAAAGGAAAGTCAGGAGCTAGAGAACACAGAATGTGGGGCTAATTGGTTTAATGAATAATTGCTTCCTTTGTCATGACACTAGAAAACAAGATAGTGCCTGCATACCATTATTTAACATTTTGATCAAAGATGTCAAAGAAGAATTCTGATTAAATGGGGTAAAATGCAAGGCACATTCAAACTGTCATGAATTCTTTCTAGAGCTATGAAGGATAGAACTACTACCCTAAGATCATGCTTTAAAACAAAAATTATATTTTAAACCAAAATAATCCCCATAATTCTTAAAATAAAACAAGTTTCATTTAACTAGTACAAAAGGTCTGCCGTGAGCACTTTGCTCTGTCAGTCTGAAAGCATGTGGTTCAAATCCACAAGCTCAACCATGGGAGAAAGATGGCTAATTTCCTTCCATGTGATTTGCTGCCTTAGAAAAGCTGATGGTCAGCTATGAGTCACTTCTGACTCAACAGGACACAGAACAACAACATACGGAACTCTCTATAAAACTGAAGAAAGATGGGAAAGTTCTTCTTGTGCAGTATTCACCAGCTGCTTAAGAGGAGAAAGACAGACAAGCTTCTTCTATAAAGATGTACAGCCTTGGAAATCCAATGGAGGGCAGTCATGAATTGGTTCTGACTGGAGAATGAGTCTTAAATGGAACCAAATTGATCACTAACCTGGAAGATTAGATGGCGGGAGAGGAGCAAACGGGGGGGGGGGGGGGCGAGGAGAAGGGTGCAACAATGAATGAATGGAATTCCAAAATCTCTGTAGATGTTCACAGAAATGAAAAATAATTAAAATGTTTTTTAAAAAAAAATATTAGATGGCACTATACTCATTCAAATCTTGACCCTTTCATTAGTTGTGTGATGTGACTAGTTACTTAACTTCTCCATATTTTTGTTTCCTCATATGCAAAATGAACATATATACTGGAAAAGTCTGCTGTCAGGTACCTCTCCAGAGTACCGAAGAGCAAAAATGTCAGTCTGGAGAATAAGGTGCACCTCATCTAGGCCATAGTCTTCACAATTATTTGCTATACATCAGAGAGCTGGACAATGACTAGGGATGATAGGTGATTTGATGCCTTTGAGCCATGGTGCTGAAGAAAGAGTACTGATTACACCATGGACTGCTAGGGGAACAAACAGGTTCAACCTAGAGAAAGTGAAACTAGGCTGCTCCTTGAAGGTAAGGATTCTAAAGTTTTGTCTGACATACTTGGGACATGCTGCAGGGAATGACCAGTCCTTGGAGAGGGATATCATGCTTGGGAGGGTGGAGGGACAGTGAAAGAAAGGAAGACCCTCAATGAGGTGAACTGACTCAGTGATTGAGGTAATGGGGATAGGTATGTCAGAGACAATAAGGTTGGCCCAATATAAACCAGGGTTCAGAGCTGTTATAAACTGGGTAGCTATGAGTCACAAGTGACTCAATGGCACATAACAACAACAACAATGCCTTTGCGGTGTGGTGTTGGAAAAGAGTACTGACAATCCCATGGACTGCCAAAAAACAGGTATGTCTTGGAAAAAATGTAGCCAGGGTGTTTCTTAAAAGCAAAGAGAGCAAACCTTCATCTCTCATAGTTTGGGATAACAGAGGCTATTCCTTGGAAAGATACGTCATGCTTGGAAAGGTAGAGGGTCAAGGGGAAAGAGGAAAAACCCTCAATAAGACAACAGACTCAGGTTGGAGCAATGGGCTCAAGTGTGTCAGACACAATGAGGACAACACATGTAAGGAGAGGGTTTAGATCTATTGCTTATAAGGTTGCTATGTTGACTCGACAGCACTGAACAATGTATGAGGTCTATCCCGGAGACTGTTTAATATGCACTGAAGAAGACTGTATATTGAGTTTTTGTTGGACAGAAGCTGTGCATGTCTAAGAGGTTGGTGAATAGTTCTGCATCTTTGTTCAGTCTCTTTCTAGTTTTCCTGGTGTTCAATGAGAGTGAAATGCTAGAGGTTGCCTATTAATTTTGTGGTGGTGTCCACTTCTTTCTTCAAGTCTGTTAACATTTGTTTTCTGTAGTTTGTTGCACAGATATTATAAGGTTATGTCTTCTTGTGCTATTGACCTTATATGTATTTATATAGTGTCCTTCCTTCGCTCTTAGGCTGGTTTTTACACTGAAGTCTATTATTAGAGATTGATATCAGCACTCCTGCTTTTTTATTGCTGCTGCCATTTGCTTGGTATTATTTTTCTCCATTCTTTGATTATTAGTCTATTTTAATCCGTGCTTCTCAGGTGTGTCTCTTGTAGACAGCATACCGATGAGGTTTTGTTAATGTATTCTGCTACTCCTTTTGCTTTAACTGGTCCATGCAAGCCATTCATATGAAGTGTGATTACCAATAGGCAAGATCTTTTTGCTGCTGCCTCTTTGAGCCTTGTGCTGTTGCTAGTCATCTATCCACTTTTCTATCATTTCTTTGTGTGAAGGACTTCCTTTAGTATCTCCTGTAAAATTGGTCTTGTTTTCACAAATTCTTAGTTTCTGTTTTTCTGAGGATGTCCTAATTTCACCATCATAACTGATGTCTAGTTTTGCTGAGTGAAGCATTACAGATTGGCAGTTGTTTCCTTTCTTTAAATTTTGTCTTCTTGCTCACACGGTTTTCACTAAGAAACCAGAGCTTAATCTTACTAGCTTTCCTTTTGTACATAATTCTTCATTTTTCACCAACAGCTTTCTGTATACTCTCCTTGTCTTTGATTTTGGGAATCTATGACATGTCTTGGTGTTTTTCTTGTTTGAGATTCACTCAACTTCTTGGATGTGCATTTTCTCATTTTTCATGATTTTGTTTTAGTAACTTTTCCACAGTTTTTGGTACATCTTTGTCTCTTTCTATTATGGAATTCCAGTTGTATATATGTTCTTACTTTTTAAAAAACAAATTGTATTTTTTATTAGTTTGCTGTTATTACTCTTGCTTATATCCCATGTAATTCCCATTCTTTCTTCACTTCTTCTTTTTTGTGTGTTTCCTTCTAGCATATTAATGTTGAGGTCTTTGCCTTCTGTTTTGCTGATTCTGTGTTCCATTTTTTTCAATTCTGCTTTTTAATCCTCTCAACATGTTGACAGCTTCTGAAACGTTGATATAACTGTGCTCAAATGATACCTATTTCTAGTCTGTTACACACTGTAGGATTTAAAATCAGGAAAGATGTGTGTCAGTGCTGTATCCTTACTCCATACCTATTCAATCTGTATCCTGAGCAAATCATTTAGGAAGCTGGCCTTTATGAAGAATAATGTGGCATCCGGATCAGAGAAAGACTCATCAGTCTGCCTTACACAGATGACACAATCTTGCTTGCTAAAAATGAGGACTTGAAATGTCTGTGTGGGAGATCAAAGACTTCAATACAGATTACATTTCAACATCAAGAAAACAAGGATCCTCACCACTGGGCCAATAAGCAACATTATGATAGATGGAGAAAAGATTGAATTCATCAATGGTTTCATTTTACTTGGATGCATAATCAACACATTTGGTACCAGAAGTCAAGAAATCAAAAGGTGTGTTATACTGGGAAAATCTGAGGTCAAGGATCTCTCCAAAGTGCTAAAGAGCAATGATGTCAGTTTAAAGTCTAAGGTGCACATGATCCAAGACACATTCTTTTCAATTGCTTGCTTTGCATCTGAGAGTTGAACAATGAATAAGGATGACAGAGAACTGATGCCTTTGAGTTGTGCTGTGGAAGAGTACTGATTATACTGGGATAATCTCAACCCCCTGTGCATGCACTGATCTCCTCAGTACAAAATCCAAAAACAATTTAATGAGCTCCTATCCTCCACATCAGCTGGACTTCTTGCCAGGCTCAAGATAGTGATGATCTGTTCACTGAGAGGGGAGAACATGCCAAGAATATCCTACCCATTCAGAAGGAAGTTGACTTCAAGGATTATGAGGCCCTGGCTTCTTCATGATGGTGATCTAGTACTTCTTTTTTTTTTTCACCTTCTCATTTGTGTGGTATCCAAGACCAGTCTGGTGGATATGTCACTGCTGTGCATTTCTGTTTATTAGATCTTTTCTTGTGCTTCATTCTCCTTTGTGTCTGATGTTGCTCTCAATAATTTCTCCCAAAACGTCAAGTTTGCAAGTATGATTAGTTTGTCATCCCAATGGAAGTGTGTGTGTATATTATTCAATAAACCATTTACTGCTTTTTATGATAAGAAGACTACTCTCTTAATTCTAGAATGCTTGCGTTAGGGGGTCTGATTTCAGAGCCTTTGCTAGTATTTCAGTATTACAGTGATTACTTATATTACAGTAGAATAGTGCTGTTTGAAATTGTGGCAAACTCTTTTTAACAATAACACTTACTTAGAAATTCTCTTACTTAAAATTGTTACTGCTCATGATTCTTCTTATTTTAAGACACAAGCTCCTTTAAATATATAGAAACAGAAACTATATTTGCAACTATTTGACTTTCTTAATAGTAAAGATGGTTATTATTATCAACGCTGATGACATATGCCAGTCTCTAAGCATCCCACATGGCTTCTGAACTGCTGAGATCATCGTGGAAGAGTATCATATAGCTTAAAGACAACTAGCCAACTGTTAAGTTTCACAATAGAGATGCATAGATTAATGCCATTGTTAAAACAAAGCATCAACATTATCATGAAGTCTGTAATTTTAACTGACTAAATTGTGAAACTAGAGACAAAGTCTTTTTACTGTACTTTGCTTTACTGTCATTCTCAGAGACTGTTTTTACAAATTGAAGGACTCTGATAACCTGCATTTATTGGTGCCATTTTTCCACCAGTATATGTTCACTTTATATTTGGATAGCGTTTTGGCAATTCTCTCAATATATTAAAACTTCTCTCCATGCTATTATCCATTTAACAAAAGCAGCAGTACAGTGTAAACATGAATTTTATATGCACTGGAAAACCAAAAATGTCATGACTCACTTGACTACAATATTCACCACAGTAGGTGGTCTGGAGTTAAATGTTTCAATATCTCAGGGGTGCTGCTGGAGCTAGATAACCAGCAGGGAGTAACACAATTGGCATTGTTCAATCAAGGTGCACGGAAAGAAGAAATAATTCAAGCTTCAAGCTGCAACAGTGAAGGATTTTATGGGAAATTTTTGAACAATACAGGAGCTATCAAAAGAAGATGGAAGGAATATGCAGAATCACTGAACTAAAAAGTACCGGCTGAAATGGAACCATTTCAGGAAGTAGCATATGACCAAGAACCAATAGTACTAAAGGGAAAAGTCCAAGCTGCACTGAAGGCTTTGGCAAAAATTAAGGCCCCAGGAACTGATGATATACCAATGGACATATTTCAACACATAGATGTAGCTTGGGTATGCTCATTAAACTATGTAAAGAAATATGGAAGACAGCTACCTGGCTAACGGAATGGAAGAGACTTGTATTTATTCCCATTCCAAGAAAAGAAAAGATGATCGAGTAGAATGTGAAAATTATCTAAAAATAAAATTATTATCATATACAAGTAAAATCTTACTGAAGATTGCTTGAAAATGTCTGGAATAGTGCAAGAACAGAGAATAGTCACAAATTCAAGCCAGATTGAGAAAAGACCATGGTATGAGAGAATATCATTGCTATGTTAGACAGATCTTGACTGAAAGCAGTGAATACCAGAAAGTTATTTACTTGTATTTTATTGACTATTCAAACATATCTCACTATGTGGACCATTACAAACTATGGCTGACACTGAGAAGAATGCAAATCCCAGAACACTTAATTTTGTTCATGTGAAACCTATAATAAAGACCAAGAAGATGTTGTCTAAACATAATAAGGGAAGAGTGCAAAGATTAAAATCAGGAAAGTTGTATGCCAAGGTTCTATCTTTCCTATACCTATTCAATCTATATTCAGATTTTAGAAGCTAGACCATATGGAAAAAATGTGGCATAAGAATTGGAGGCAGACTAATGAACCACATGCATTGTGTAAATGACACAACCTAACTTATGAAAAGTGAAGAAGACTTGAAACACTTACTGCAGAAGATCAAAGATCTCAGCCTTCAATATGGATTTTTCTCAACATCAAGAAAACCAAAGTCCTCACCACTGCACCAAGAGGCAGCATCCTGAGAGATGGAAAAATACTGAATTTGTTAACAATTTCATTTTATTTGGATCCACAATCAACACCCATAGTAACAAGAGTCCAGAAATCAAGACATGTTGCATTGGAAAATTCTTCTGTGAAGTACTCCCTAAAGTGTTATAGAGCTAAGATGCCAGTTTAAAGACTAAAGTGCACCTAAGTCAAGCCATGACATTTTAACTGCTTTCTATTCTTCTGGATGGCACAGGATAGGGCAGGGTTAGGGCAGGGTTCAGATCTATTGTTCATAGGGTTTTTAAGTCATAATCTACTCCAGGGCACTTAACAACAAACACCACCTATGCTTCTGAAAGCTAGACAATGAATAATGATGACAGAAGAACTGATGCCTTTGAATTGTGATCATGAAGAAAGTAATGGCTATCCCATGGGTTACCAAAAGAACAAACAAGTCTGTCTTGTAGGAAATGCAACCAGAGTGCCTGTTAGAGCCAAGGACTATGAAACCTCATCTCACATACTTTGCACATGTTGTCAGGAGGGGCTAATCCTTCAAAAATGGCATCAGGCTAAGAAAGGTGTAGGGTTAGAGAAACAGAGGGAGATCCTCAACAAGATGGCTTGACACAGTGACTCTAACAATGGGCTTGGGCATATCAGAGATGGTGAGGATGGCACAGAATAGGGTTCAGATCTGTTTTTCATAACCTTACTATACATCATAATGACTTAAGGGCCCTTAAAAGTACCACAACCATGGGAATGTTCCCCATAATCAACAGATTCTGCCTATTAGTCCTCCAGGCCATTTAATGAAAATAATACCAAGTGAGCACTTTCTATTTATTTTGCTTATTCAACATAAAAACTTTGTCAGATTTTTTTCCAGATTGTTGCTGTTGTTGTTATGTGCCATTAAGTCGCCTGAGAATCATAGTGACCCTACGTACAACAGCCTAAACCCTGCTCTATCTTGTGCCAATCTTATTGTCTGACACACCCATCACCATTACCCCATTCATTGAACCAATCCATTTCATCGAGGGTCTTCCTCTAACTTCCCAAGCATGATGTCCCTCTCCAAGGACTGATCTCACCTTGCAACATGTCCAAAGTATGTCAGACGAAGTCTCAGAATCCTTGCCTTCAAGGAGCAGCCTGGCTTCACCATCTCCAGAATGAACTTGTTTTTTCTCCTAGCAGTCCATGGTATATTCAATTCTCTTTTCCAGCACCACAGCTCAAAGGCATAAATTCTCCTTTTATTATCCCTAGTCATTGTCCAGCTTTCTGATGCATAGCAAGTAATTACAAAGACCCTGGCCTGGATCAGGTACACCTTAATCTCCTGACTGACAACTGTTGCTCTTCAGTACTTTGGAGAAGTCTTTGACAGCAGACTTTCCCAATGCAATTCGTCTTTTAATTTCCTGGCTGCTGGTACCAAGAGTGATGATTGTAGAGCCAAGCAAACTGAAGCTGTTAATAATCTCAATTTCTTCACCATCTATCATAATGCTGAATATCAGCCCAGAGGTGAGAATGTTTGTTTTCTTGATGTTGAGCTTCAATCTATATTGAAGGCTGCAATCCTTGATCTCACTTTCAGCAAGCAGGGTTGTGTCATCTTCATAAACGCAGATTGTTGATGAGTCTACCTCCAATCCTGATGCCTCATTTCCCTCCAAAGAGCCCAGCCTCCCAGATAATCTGTTCCAGACACAGATTGAAAAGATATGGAGATAGGACACATCCTTGACGCACACCCTTCCCAATTTTGAACACTTCCCAGTGTTTCCTTGCTCTGTTCTGACAACTGTCTCCTGGTCCAAGTATAAGTTTCACAATAGCACAATCAAGTATTCTGGGATTCCCATTCTTCTCAGAGTCAACCACAGTTTGCTGTGATACACACAGTTAAATGCCTTTTCATAGTCAATGAAACACAGATAGACATTCCTCTGGTACTCTCTGCTTTCAGCCAAGATCCATCTGACATAAGCTATAATATCTTTAGTGCCATGGCCTCTTCTAAACCCTGCCTCCACTTCAGGCAGTTCTCTGCTGATGTGCTGTTCCAGTCATTTTTGGATAATCTTCAGCAGAATCTTGCTTGTATGTGACATCAATGACACTGTTCAATAATTTCCACACTCTGTCCCAGATTTGAGATAAGGAAATCAGGCTTTACAAAGATTCAGTAATTTTCCCCATGGTCATACAGAACAGTGAAGTTGAGCCTCATGTACAGTTTTGTCTAACATCAAAGTTGATGTTTTTGAACAATTACATTTTGACTCTTTTTTCCCCATGACTAATTTATCATTTTGTACAATCTTACATTTTAATATCTATGGCATATGTCTTTTAGGCAATTTCAAGTAAAAAAATATCTAAGAGATAACTTTTTGTTTTCAATGATTCAATGATTTTTGTTTTCAACAATCTTTTGCAACATGCTACCTGCCAGTATTACTATAGGTATAGAAACTATGTGTATGACAATTAATAGCCCGGAACAGGACGAGTGTTACAAAGGGAACCAGAGGAGGTGGAAGTAGGAGAGTGTGCATGAAGGAAGGAAACCAATCACTTTGTAAATCTTTACCAAGATTTAAAGAAAAGATAAACACACACACACACACACACACACACACACACACCCCTCAAACTAAGATAGACTGACACAGTGGCAGTAAGCATGGGCTAGAACAAGTCAGAGATTGTGAGGACAACACAGGATTGGACAAGAACTAATCAGTTGTTCAAAAGGTTGCTATGGATCATAGTTGATTCTAGGACACATAACAACTACAATGAATAAGACTAAGACAGAAAAGCTCAAGAGTGGGATTCATCCTTTGGACTCAAATGTCCCTGCATTGAGAACCTCCTAGTCTCAGAAGAAGATAGATGCCATGATCCCTAAGGATCCCCAATTCATGTGAACTTATAGAGGCTGAGAGGAGACAAGGATCTTCAGAACCTGACTAGGTTTGAGTAGGTCTGACCTTGGCCTTCTGAGTAGGTCTGATCTAGGCCTTCTCTGGGTCTGGCAGTCTGAACTTGGCCTTCTAACCCACTAATCTGTGAAAAAATAAGTTTGCTTGTTAAAGATATCTACTTGTGGTATTTATGTTATAACAGCACTAGATAATTAAGACAGATGTCTGAATTTAATGTTTTGCAGGAGGCGCTAGTATGATTTTGACAGAACTAATTTCTTTTCTTTAATTAATTTTAATGAACATTTACAGAGATTTTGGATTTATATACATTCATTGTTGCATTTTTCTCCCTGCTCACCCCTCCCCCCAGTTTGTTCTTCTCTTTGAAAAGTAAAAGAAAAATTATTTCACTCGTGTAAAATCCCAGCTACTCACCCCAAGTACACTCCACTATGCAACAATCATTCTGGACTCTTATTGTCATAACCATAATACCCATATATCGTTTTCAAACAGTTCTCTCCCTCATCTGTTTCAATCAGTATACATAATTTATCCAATTTTTCTCAGTCTCTCTCTAATCCTGATGTCAATCCTGTTCTACAATAGTGGCACCATGCAGCATCTGTCCTTTTGTGACTGAGATACTTCACTCAGCATAATGTCCTCCAAGGTCACCCATTTTGAATAATATTGCATGAGTTCCTTGTTTTTCAATGCAGTGTAGTATTCCATTGTGTGAATATACCAGAGCTTCTCTATCCATTGGTTTGTTGATGGGCACTTAGGTTGCTTTCAACTCTTTGCTATTGTGAACAAAGCCGTAATAAACATGGGTGTGCATATATCTGCCGGGGTGGCAGTTATGGTTTCTTTAGGGTATATTCTCAGTAATGGAATTGCTGGGTCAAATGGTATTTCTATTTGCAACTTTTTGAGAGAGCGCCAAACAGCCTTCCATAGCTGTTGCACCATTTTACACTTCCACCAACAGTGAATAAGGGTTCCAGTTTCTCCGCAACCTTGCCAGCATCTGTTGTTTGCAGAACTATTTCTTATGGATGATTTCCATTAACTGGTATTTGCTGAGAAGACACTGAAGGACTGTATTAATTAATACCTCCACCTGCTTTTGATTCTGTGTCACAAAGTAATCATGCATAAAGCATGATCTCTGTAGAGATCACAGTCTAGTAACACTTTGTTGGAAATCTGCATAATATTAACATTACTAATTCAGGGAGGGCAAGAATCATTCATGAGACAAAATGTTAAAACTAAGCTAATTAAAAACTTTAACATACACTTTAATAAGGACAGAAAAGAAAGACAAAAACAGTGTACTGACATACAAAAAGACTTGAGTATTGGGACTTACGGGCAAGACAGTAAGATGGGCCAGACAGGAGTCTAGATCCTCCCTCTACAACCAAGATCAGAAAACAAAGATAACAGATCCAAGTGAAATTCTGGAAATCTCAGTTTGAAAGAAAATGATAAAGTATTTGAAACACAACCTGAAAGAAGAAATTGAATGAATCCATCAACTAAATAAAGAGAACATTGTGAAGGCAGGTGTTGCAACATAACCATTTTTAATTTTTGTAGACTGCTTTCTGATGACTGTGGTAACCCAGGCCTGCAAGAAATGTGCAATCTACCCCATGTTCCCTATATCTCCCCAAGGATCAAGGGAGTGGCTCTTCCCATCACATGGCTATGCCTGGGGTCAGGATTGCACCACTGATATCCAATGCCAAGAGAGCACAGTGCCACATTCAGAGACACCCGTTCTATATCCTGGTGCTAAGGGAATCTGCATGTTTGGTGAAGACCTAGACTACAGCTAGTTCCTAGTCAGAGGCTCCATTGTCAACAAGGATTCCTGAACCAAATCCCTACAGTAGGTTTGCAAAACAGCCTCTGACTGACATCTGCATGTATTCAAACCAGGGTACAACATATAGAGCTGTGCACTCTATTCTTAGGGTGAACAGAGAGAACTGCCTTTGACCATTTCTGGGTTGGCAATGCAATCCAGGGCAGGGGCCCCCAAGGTTTAGTATTAGGTGCACATGGTCCCCACATGGGGAAATAGATGCTCTCTTCCTACTGGGTAAAGGACTGAGCCATCTGAATGGGTAAGCACCAACAATCTGGTGCCAGGTGCATACCCTCTCCACATCCGGAGACATACAGCCTTCTACCTTCCCTTACTAGCTGAGGGATTCCTGACTGGTATCTGTCTCTTGGTTAGGCAAGCAGAAAACAGCTCAGGTAGGGTGCCTGGCTCCTCTACTAGGCTTGCAAAGGTCCTTGACCTGGCAGTAATAGCCCAGGCTCTCCTCATGAAGAATCTATTCTTGGCTGGAAAGGTTCCTCTCAGCCACCTCTCGGAGGAGCTGAGACCCTGAGTGACTTGAGTGACACCCCAAATTTCTTTTGTACTGGCAACCCTATCTCAGACAACACATCTTGCCCCCAACTGCAACAGCACTTTCAAGGATGACAAGTATGCCTATCAGGGGCACAGGCCTTTTCCCTAATGTTCTTCCCATTTTCTCTTTAAATTTCCTACTCCTTTATTATCTTTTCAAATGTCCTTGTTTCTTTTACTTTTATCCTTCTCATGCATATGTTTTGAAAAATTTATTTCTATTTTCCCGTTCTTATTCTCTTTCTTATTTTGAACTCTCTTGATGGCACCTAACAACAACTCAGATTTGGGTTTTTTCTTTCCTTTGTCTCATCGTGATCAGCAAATTATCCAGCTTGCTAATTAATTTTTATGTATACATATCACATCTTTAAACTAAATGAGTACTATTAATATTACTGTGTACTTGACTTGTGATCGCAGATGCGATCACAGACTTGTGATTTTTAAGAACGACTTAACAGTAACTGGTAGTGTGTCGGTGATTGTGAGATTGATTCACGATAGGATAGGGTTCCAAGCAACTATACATAGGGTCATTAAGAGGCACAGGCGACTACAACAACTATCAATCAAAGGTTGGTTCTGTTTGAGACAAATCTTCAAAGAACTTCTAACAATGTATGTTTCCAAAGATGAAATACAGCCCTTTCTGGGTAATAAAGCTTTCTTCCCTTGAACACTCTGAAGGTGCTGGCTAAATGTTCAAGACCAGTTCTTGACACTTTATCCAGAAGTTGTTGTTGTGTGTCATTCAGTTGGAACCGACCCATAGATGGCCTTCCAGTGGGTTTTCAGAGGCAGTTAACCAATTATCCATCTTTCTCAGGCAGATAATCTGGTGGATTTGAACCTCATGCCTTCCAGAGGTCACTAGGCTGGATCTCAAGTTAGTCTAAATGGCTGTCCTCTCATGAAGGACAAGAAAGGATTGAAAACAGAAACTATATTGTGCATGGATTAGGGTGAAAAAAGGTCAATTTCTGTCGGTTCTAGTAGTCATTTTTTAAAACGGCAAGTGGAGAGAACACAGAACACTGCAAACCCTCTTCTGCTCTGTCCTGTTTGCATACCTGAAAATATATCTATTTGGGCACGGGGCGGGGGAGGGGGGGGAGCATTCTTAAGGGGTTTTTTTTATAAACGTGACCTTCAGGAATCCTCAACAGGTCATGGGCCTAGCTCGGAGGTCAGCGGGACCACGCTGGTGTTTGTACGGGCCTCGGCCTCCTCTTTTTTGGTTGCTGTGGTGCTTGGGACTCACGATCTGTCCCGTTTCCTGTGGCCACTGCCCCTGGCCGCCTGACCCGCCCCGGCCCTCTGACTAGCCCTGGTCCGCTGCCGCCCCGGCCTCACCTCCAGCGCTGGCCGTCGCTGCCGCCGCCGCCCTCCTCAAGAATGCCATGGGGAAAGCCGTCCAAACTCCCCGCGAACCCAGGCGGACTGCACCAAGGTGGCCCTGGCGAGGCCGGGGGGAGCTCCGGGGGCGGGCGGACGCGCTGGTGGGCGTGGCGTGCGGGGCGCACGGCCAGCGCCGCTTTAGAAGTTTATTGAAGGAGGAAGGGAGGTCTAGTGGCGTAGAGGCTAGAAGCTGTGCTGCAATCACGAGGACAAGCAGCTCGAATCCACTGGATGCTCCGCTGGAGAAGGAGGAGCAATCTCCCTCCCATGCCAGTCTAATCCGATTGGAGGGTACACAAGAAGAGAAGAGAGAAAAAAAAAAAGGATTGACACAGCAGCCCAACAGCGGAACTGGGCCCAGCAAACCGTGAGGATAGCGCGGCGTGTGGGTCGCAAAGAGACTTCATCGACTCCCCGGTGCCTAACAAGGATGCATTGGGCTGTCTCTAACGGACTGGAGGGCAGTTAACAAGAAGTGCACTGATATTTGCTGTTCTGTTAAATTTGAAGAAACTGGGACACTGATTCACTGTTGATGGGAGTGTAAAATGGTGCAACCACTATGGAAGGCCATCTCAAAAAGTTGCAAATAGAAATACTATTTGACCGAGCAAATCCACTACTGTGAATTTACCCTTAAGAAACCATAACCACCATCCAAGCAGATATATGCACACCCATGTTTAGGCTTTGTTCGCAATAGAAAAGAGCTGGCAGCAACCCAAGTGCCCATCAACAAATGGATAGAGAAGCTCTGGTATAGTCACACAATGGAATACTACGAAACATTGACAAACAAGGAACTCATGAAATACTATGTAAAATGGATGACTCTGGAGGACATTATGCTGAGTGAAATATCTCAGTGACAAAAGGACAAAAAACGGGACTGACATCGGGGTTGAGGGAAGACAGAGAAGGAGGGGAGGAATGATGTATACTGCACTGAAACAGATGAGGGAGAGAACTGCTTAAAAGGGATGCACGATTGGGTCTAATTGTCATGAATGTCCAGAATGAAGGCTGCAGAGTGGAGTGGACTTGGGGGGAGGGATTGCATAACAATGAAAGAGTTTTTCTTTTACTTTTCAAGGAGAAGAGTTAATAGGGGGGTATGGTGTGGGCAGGGAAAAAAGTGGAACAATGAATGATTGGAAACCCTAAATGTCTGTAAACTTTCGTTAAAATTAATTTTAAAAATATGAAGCCAAAAAGAAAAAAGAAGTGCACTGAGAGAGTAAAAGAATTGTGAGGACTTGTCATTCTGTGACTTCTCAGGAATCCAGCCGCAAACTTCGGAGCGCTCAAGATGGGCTTACCTGCTTTCAGGTCTCCCATTGGTTTCCTGCTTTAGGTCTCCCGCCCCTTATCTCTTTTGCCAGAAACTGGAAGGCCAGAGGGCCGGAACTGATTGCTGCGGAACCATCATCTTCAGTCTCAGGTTCCACGTGCGCGCCTGTGCGGGGCGCTTCCTCAGCCAGTCTTCCTGTCCCTGCGGCGCACGTGCGCCTGCGCGGGTTGATTCTTCGGGCTCTCTCCAGCGCCCACGGCGCATGCGAGTACGTGCGCCGTCGCATCAGACGCCTGACACTCGTCTACGCAGCGCCTTTTCGGAACTTCTACTGCCATGGCGGAGCGGGCCTCGCGGATCTGCGCCCTGGACCGGTGTCTGCGAGAGGTTGTTGAAGCCTCCTGCCGCCCCGAGTGTTTCCTCACGTGAGTACGCAGCGCGGGACCGCGCCCACGGCGTAGTGGGGTGCGCACCGCGGCTCCGGTCGATTCGCGAGTGTTGGGCCTGGGAAAGTCGTGCACGCCACTGTCTTACAAGTTTCAAATAAAACTTAATGCCCCCATAAGTTACGAACGTTATAAAAAGCTGTAAAAACTTTACTATGCAGACTGTCCTCCTAGTTGTAGGTTGTTAAGCCTAGCGATTCTCACCCCAGTACTATTACGAGTTGACCAGTTTTCTCTCCCAAAGCACCAAGTGCTTACCCATCGCCATTCAAAGTGATAACTTACCGATTTTTTAGCTATCTTTTAACGACTTACTGGTTTAGAGATCGTAATCTCTTCCCAGCGCAAGGTATTTTAGATGCCTTTAGCGCCAAACTTAAAGCACCTCCAGCTGTATACTTTGAGCATGGTGTCAAAGATAGAGCTATTTTCTGTTCACCTGTTTTCCTAGCCTAGAATCCCGGAGGCGCGTTCCATCCTGTGCTTTCCTGATCCCTGTCGGCCACCCTTGTCTTTCAAGCAAAACAGCTGGGCTGCCTTTCTTTTCCCCAGTTTTACCTTAAATCATTAGCGTATCCTGCCCCTTTTATCCCTGTTCTGTTTTGGATCTCTTCCTCCCCGTCTCTGTTCCTTTCATCCCAGCACATTTCCACCATTCTCTTTGCCTGCACTATATCAACTTAATGTATTTTCACTCTTAATCCGTTATAGACCATGTTACATCTATGTAAATTCATTTTATTCTATCTTAATTCTCGATTTAATGTCCAACATTTATGCTTAAGATAGCAAACTCTTATCTCTCTGCATGATTTGACTCCTTCCTACTTTCTCACGTACCACTTTTTAATTCCATCCACAGTCACCTTTATGGTCTTCATTCTCACCAAACTGGTCCCCTCTTGGAATTTGTTCTTGCTGTTTTTTCTGTGTGAATATACTTTTCTAGATCTTTGCATGACTTACTCTATCTAAAGGTACCATCTCTTGATGTCAGTCATGTCAGAGTTCTTTGACCAATCTAGGCAAAGTGATGTTGATCATTAACTGAGTGTAAGCATAAAATGTAGCAAAGCTACAATCCACCATATATCTCCATACAGATAAATTTATAACTGTTGCTGCTAAATCTATAGTAGATTCACAGATACATCTCATAGCTGACCTCCAGCAGGTTTTCAGAGGCCATAAATCATATAGGAAGAGATTGTTCATCTTGCTCGGGAGCAGTGGCTGATGGATTTGAACCTTGTGCCTTTGAATTGGCAGTGCCACTCATTATCCTTATGCTTTTCTTTATCAGTATGACTTAGTAGCAAGATAGATCACTTCTTGGAGGTTAGAAGCTATACTTAAAATAACATTTTTCAGATTAGATATGACATAAGCGTTTTTTAAAAAATCTGTTTCAGATATTATGTATAAATTTCCTTTAACCTTTTCCCTTACTAGGGTTCAAGATGGATTGGCATCAAACTTTGCCTCTTTAACAAAAGTACTGTATGACTTTCATAAAATACTAGAAGATGGCAGTAACTGTGGGAGTC
>NW_006400223.1:748933-750135 GCF_000299155.1 Elephantulus edwardii | reverse complement strand
AAGAGAAAAAAGATGACGAAGAAGATATTGATTTTTTTGAAGATGTTGATTCTGATGAAGATGAGGGAGGACTATTTGGAAGTGAAAAACTTAAGGTAAAGTTTTGAGAGGAGAAGAGGGGGGGTATGTTTTTCTTTCGAAAATAGGTTTTAATCTCATTCTTTAGGATCATTTGAAAGCACAACAGAATTTCCCAGGATATAAGTGAGATATTTGTTTCTGTTAGATGCCATCAGTCAACTACAACTCATAGTCAGCCTGGACATCCAGGTCTGAACTCGCCCTGTCCTGCACCTTCATCATGGTCTCTGTTATGCACAGGTCCATTGTTGTAGTCACTCTGTCCATACCATCTTGTGTAGAGTTTTCCTCTTTTACTCACTCTCTAAATTAAATCTTTACACCAATTGAAGAGGAAGATTTAAAACTGAAGAAGGAATTTGTGTACTTTAGTTTACTCTCAAACTGTTTTACAAATAGTTCTGGTTCTCTCTACCAATTTTCAATTAATCGGTTTTTCTTTAGATATTTATGTGGTTGGTTTGTTTTTGGTTTTTTGTTTTTGTGTGCTTTTTTTTTTTAACTTTATTTTTCTTTATTATTTTGTGTGTGACTGGTACAGGAGGAGATTGTTCCTCCTCCAGCAGAGCATCTGGTGGATTTGAACCATACATATCTGGGATTGCAGTACACCTCCTTGCCACTAGGCCACCAAAGCTTGCTGATATTTATGTGGTTTTATAAGAGTGTTATTCTTTGCCAGTTTTCCCTAATAACCTGTTTGAGCCTGTATTAAGTGAAGTGCTGTCAATTTGGAACCTGCTCATAGCTGACCCTCCAGTGGCTATTCAGAGGGTGTAACTTAAACAGGAAGAGATTGCCTATTTTTCTTCTGTAGAGCATCTTATGGTTTTGGACCACCTCCCTTTGGGTTTGTAGTGTTACTCTTAACCCACTAGACTGCCAGCACTCCATACTAATAAGAGAGCCACATAAATAATAAGAAGAACACATTTTAATGTTTTCCTAGCCTTAATTGTAATAGCTTTAAGTAAATTCTTAATTTTAGTAGTTTTAAATGAAATCTTTTTTTGGGTTTGTTTGTTTAGTTAGACAAAAGTTCTAGAGACTTGAAATACAAAGATTTCTTTGATCCAGTTGAAAGTGATGAAGACTTAGCAAGTGGTCATGATGAACTGGGT
>NW_006400223.1:729446-748083 GCF_000299155.1 Elephantulus edwardii | reverse complement strand
ACCATGGCAGCTTCAAGGGGAGGTAACAGCGCAGAAGAGACCAGAAAACAGCCTCCTTGAGGAGACCCTCCACTTTGACCATGCTGTCCGGATGGGTACGTTTTGCTCCCTAAACTTCTGCTAGTGTCTGTTTCTGTGGTTTTCATTTCATACAAAGGTTTGGAGTAATGTTTTCTTTTCCCTAGCTTTTAATTTTTATGTTTTGTGAACACTGAGGAAGGGGAGAGGGATACAGTGTACACTTGTATGCCATTCAGTTAAATTGACTAATAGTCAATATTTTGTTGTTTATTTTTCCTGTATATGTGTTTGTGTGTATACATACTTGCTTTTTCTCAAATCACTTGGACGTAAGTTGCCTGTGTTACGGTATTTCACACCTAAGTACTTTCACATGAATTTTCTAAGAATTGGCCCTTTCTCATATCTACCATACTGTTTCTACACTCAGAAACAGCTAAACCTTTCTCCCATGGACCCCTTGCATGGTTTTGAAATGTCAGCCTATGATGAGTAACAAGGCGCTTAACTTTTGATGCTCCCTTATACTTTAAATCATAATAATTACTACTGTGTAAATGATGCCTTAAGCTCCATTTTCACATTTGTGGGATTTAACGTCTTCCTCTCACTACTTCAGATTGAGAACCCAAGATTTGGAAGGCCAAGTGTGTATTTAGTTTATGGTTCTCAAACTTAAGTGATGCTCAGAAGAACTTGTTAAAATAAAATTGCTTTGAATAGTTTGCACTTCTGAAGTGTGGGGGATGGGTTTTTTTTAACTGTTATTAATGCTTCTGGTCCTAAGACCACTCGTTGAGAGCCCCTGTTCTGTTTGTATCTTTCTAATTAAGTATTCTATGTTATTATTTTCTTTAGCACCTGTGATTACAGAGGAAACCACTCTTAAACTTGAAGATATCATTAAGCAGAGGATAAAAGATCAGGTTAGAATTCACTTTAACTTAATTTCAGATGCACTGAAAATTTTTGAAACAATATGAATTTATTTTGGGAATAGACTATTTCATTTTCATAAAAGTTTTGTTGTTCCACTTCATTTAGAAATTTAAAGTCTAGACGAAGGTTATTTTGTTTTAAGACGCAGTTCTATACTAGTGCCCAGGGTTGTGATCGAGAAAGGCGTGGATCTAAGCAGTTCAGGCTTCTTCCCACACCTTAATGACCCTCACCTTCTAAGCAAGTGTAGACTAATATTGGACGTAATGTTGCTCTTAGCCAGGACCCTTAGCACAAAATTTGGTCTGTCAAATGAATTATGAGCTTTTTGAAGTGTTTAAAATTACAGTAAATAATTTTAAGAGTTGATCTTATTTTATAAACTTAGATAAAACCTCACATAACATATACAACAAGAGATTGCTTCATCACTGTGTAATCTTTGCTTACATATCTATGTCTGAAATGCATAGTGATTTCAGGGTATCTTAAAATTTGAAATAAGACAGACTTACAGCTAAATTTTAAAATAATAATGGTGAAGCGGTGTAAACTGAAAGATGGTAACCAGAAAGGGAAATAACTTGAAAAAAAAAACCCAAACTTTTACTAGTATCTGCTCTGTTTTGTACTGCCTATACTTTGTGACTTCACTAGTTTTGAAGGTTAGAATTTCTTTGTTTTTGCTTACTCTAAACTAAATATTGCAGAGGAAACTGTTAGGTGAGTCTAGAAAGAAATTAGATTTTAGAAGTTTACATTCTTTGTACCTTTTATATTTCAGGTTTGGGATGATGTAATACGTAAAGAAAAACCTAGGGAGGATGCATATGAATATAAAAAACGTGTAACTCTAGACCATGAGAAGAGTAAATTGAGCCTTGCTGAAATTTATGAACAGGAATATCTCAAACTCAACCAGGTAAGGAAACATCTATGACAAATCCCTAATTAAAGGAGGAGAATAAAGAGCCATTCGTCTTGGGACTGTTAAAATCTTTGGAGCAGAAATCCTTTTTATCACTCATAAATTAGATGACTAAAGAACTCAAAATGGATGAGGGTTGTATTTTCCAAAGTTGGTTCCATAAACTAACCTTATACTTATTTGTTTATTTAGTATGCATCAGGAAAACACTATACATCAAATTTGTGAATTTATAGGTATGGTGGCACAGTGCATAATGAAGGTATTAGACTGCTAACCACCTGGCAGGCAGTTCAAATCCATTAGCCACTCCATGGAGGAAAGTGGACAGTCTCCTCTCATAAAGACTTGCAGCCATACAAACTTGATGAATGAGTTGAAAGTGATTTGACAGTAGGCAGTACATAGGTGTCCTGGTGATGGCGATAGTGAAGGCCAAAGGTTTGGTGGTTTAAACCCACTAGCCACTCTGCAGAAAAAAAGATGTAGCATTCTGCTTTCCAGCCTTGGATATGCTGAGTTGGAATCAAATCAACGGGATGGTAATTACTTAGGAGGGCAGTCCCTGGGTAATGCAGCTGGATTAAGGCTCAGCTGCTAGCCAAAAGGTGGGTGTCTCAGACTCACTCAGGGATACGTAGGGTAACAGGTTTGGCAGGATGCTCCCAATATCACCACATTTCATGGTGTACTTCTATTCTGCATGTATTGTAAAGAACAGTAACATTTCTTAGGATGGAGGCATTGGTGGCTCAGTGGTAAAATTCTTAACGACTCAGGAGACCTGGGCTCAAGTCCCGTTTAGTGCACATTAGGCACAAACAACACCTGACATCATAAGAGGGACAAGGAGCCACTTGTTTACTGTTCATGTTTCCCTCATGTTTTAATGTTTTCAAAAAAAGTTTTTCATAATAAGCAAGGTATAAATAGAATGACAAAAGTCACCTTTTTTCTATTATACTAAGTTCTGAGTGGTAGTGATTACCTTTGTGTACTGGCTTTGTTTCTAGGGTAGTTGCTGTCACCACTGTAGTATTTACAGTGTTCCTTTTGCTTTTGGGAAATTCTCTGGTAGCTGAAACATTGGTTATGAGAACTTGGATATCCTTTCAGTGGCTTATAATGCTTTACTTGCGTTAAACTGCTTACTTTGATCTTGTTAAATTTATTTCCTAAGCAAAAAACAACAGAAGAGGAAACTCCAGAGCACCTAGAAATTAAGAAGATGATGGATTCTCTCTTCTTAAAATTGGATGCCCTCTCACACTTTCATTTTATACCTAAACCTGTAAGTATATTAACATGTGATATAGAGCAGATGTGAGCTTTCATGAGACACAAGTATATGGTTTCAGGTTGCAGACCTGCCAGGGCCATCAATGAGCAATGACTCTCGTCTGGTCTTGTGGTCTGCTGCATACTCACCCAGCATGATTTCCAGTGGACCCTTTTAGGCCCTCAGCTTGGGCCAACGGGATCCATCATTTTCTGCACTCCTTCTCTTTATCCAGTCTTTGGCATTTTTATTATGAGATGAGTTTTAAAATGTGTATAGGTGTTTATACCTGCTATTTACTATGTTTAGATACTGTACATTGGGAAGTGAGCTGCCATGAGATGAAAATAATTTAAAAGCCAGAAAACATGAATCTAGCTTTGCCATGATTTAGTTTTGTGGTTTAACATGTTGCCTCACACTTTTAAATTGACAACCATGCTTAGAAACATACTTTCCCATCATTTGTGGCAACTTGTTAATGAACTCTCATTTCTGCTGTGTCCTAGATATGTCATGTAGAATGGGAAAAGAAAATCTCTAAGGGCCTTTGTTCTCAAATAATAAGCTTTTCTTTGTCCATATGTTTTTCTTTTGATTTCTTAATTGAGGTAGAATTTACAGGACAGCTTTTTTTTTTACTTTGAAATGTGGCGAGATCTGCAGTTAGAAAATCAAAAGTGAAAGAGCTTGCTTAACATCTCTTCAAGCTGAAGAAATGAAAGTAAGCCTCAAGTAGCCTCAAGTCAACAATTTTATAGGCAGAATACCAACTGATGTAGGAAGCATCAAAAGAAGATGGACAGAATACAGTATTATAGAATAGCCATTGAGCCCTTTTAGGAGGTAGCACAAGATCAAAAATCAGTGGAATAGAAGGAAGAATTTTAAGCTGTCCTGAAAGCACTGGTAAAAAAACAAGGTTTTGGAAATCATTTCAACAAATGGCTGGTGTTGTGTGTACTCAAAAATGGTTGTAGCACCACATCCATGCAAGGCTGCCAGAAGGTCAGGAGGGCATGGGATAAATATTACAGAGGATGTCTTGGCTCAAAGAGAGATGATTACCTGTGCTTTGACTATGGAAAGGCCTTTGATTCTGTGGATCCTAACAAATAATAGCTTTGTGAAGAATGGGAATTCAGAACACTTCGTTCTGTAAGAGGCAGTTGTTTGAACAGAACAAGGTGAAGCTGTGTGATTTAAGTGCTGGGGTTATCATTTCACTGTACATATTCTTTTTGTGCTGAGCAATACTCTTGAAAAGCTGGGCTACATGAACAAAAACAGCACCAGGATTGGAGGAAGGCTCATTAAGAACTTTTGATACACAGATGGCACCCTTCCTTGATGAAAATTAAAAAGACTGGTCCAAATGAGTCTTTACGTAACATCTCAACATTTTCTCCTTTTCAGATATTTTTTCAGTATTTCGCACAGTGCAACACAATTTCATGTTTTGGTTTATAAAGATGTTGCCAGTAACTATAAAAATAAGAACCTCATTAGTAAGTTAGTATTTGCACTTTTTTCCCTTGCATCTTTTTTCTGTAAATTTGTCTTAACCCTAGGTTTCCTCCTATTATTAAAAAGATATTAATAATAATTCTGAAACAGTAGTATTGTTTTGAAAGTATCACAAGGGTCAGCAAAGGAAAGGAAGACGCTTAATGAGATAGATTGACACAGGGACTGCAGCAACGGACTTAAAGCGTGTCAGAGATCATGAAGATGGCACAGGATAGGGCAGGGTTCAGATCTGTTAGTCATAGGGTTGCTGAGTCATACTTGACGATACCTAGCAACAAAGAACAACATGCAGATAGTGTTGTAATAAGTAAAACAAATGATGTTTTAATATGAGTGTCACATGGTGTAAAAAATAGAAACAAGTGCTGTTAACAATAATTTTGAGAAGATGCTGAACTATCCATGTATCATACATGAGGCAGCTTTTGCAGCTGTTACCAATGTTGCTAGATTTCTCTTAGCACATACTTAATATCATATGTCTGTTTTTGAAAATTGTTTATGTAGAGCATTTTCTATTTTTAAATCCATGGGTTTACAATTCAGATATTTTTGTGTTAGGTTGCCCTGGCTTTCTGTTAAATGTGGTGTCTCCTTTCTAGCCTGCACCTGAGGTTAAAGTTGTGTCAAATCTGCCAGCCATCGTCATGGAGGAGGTAGCACCAGTAAGTGTAAGTGACGCGGCACTCCTTGCCCCAGAGGAAATCAAGGTAAGAAGCCAGTGTGAAAGCTGAGGATGTGTTTGAAATTATTTGATTATACCCAGATTACCATGTGCTTCATGTCATTTGCTTTGAGTTTATAATTTTTATTCTAAAAAAATCTTAGCAGTTAATCAAAAAAAGGTATAAGCAAACTAGTGTTCAGGTTTAAGTGTCTGTAGAATATGAAAATAAATATTAATACCAGCCATGATAAGTTTAAAACAGATTGCTTATATACCAGTAGTTTTGTTTTTTTTTTGACCAGTCTTAAAGGATGATTTATTTTGCAGATTAAAATATCAAAGCTCAGTGTAAATTAAAGAACATAAGAATGAAAAACCATACAATGTATATATAATAGCAAGAGGTTAGAAAACTGAGTACTGTGGAAAAGATTTATTAGTCTGTACAAGTTGGGTTTGGTAAGCTATTGGCTACTTGTTACAGTGAATTATCAAGACTTTGATTACAATAATAGGCTCCCATACACATCAAAATCTGGAAGACGTTCTCAAATTGTCATTTAGTGTTTTTTCTCTATTTCTGAAAACACAGAAAGAGGGGTTTCTGACTATTAACTAGCCATTTACAGAGGTCAAAAGATATGTTCATCAACATTCAAGTTATGACTGATGTACGTGTACTACCAACATTTATGAAAAAAGGTTGATTTTGACAGTTGTAAGAATTACATGAGTTATAATAAACACTTTTCATGTCCTTCTGAAACCAAAATGGAGAAAAACCTTTACCATCCATCACTCTGCCAACCATGTGACTAAAAATGCGTGCAAAAGGGTCATGAGTCCAACGTATTTACCACAGAATTAAAACCTTAGTTTTAACTCAAGTGAGTTACTCAATTATGTAAATTAAAAAGTAAGATCAAACTTCTCTAACATATCATTACTAGTTTAGAAGCATCATCAGAACAAATAGATTTAATTATAAATTGGCTGGGGCTTTCTGTAATGAGACTCTTAATACTAAAACAGAATCTGTTGGCAAACATCCTAGAAAAGCATGCTCTTTGTTATTCCTGAATGGCAATTTTCCAGATTTGATGATCTAAGTATACTTCCTAGTATTTCTAGGAGTTCTAGATACCAAATAATTCAATAATTAATAGGAATATTTGAGGGAAAAGGGAGATCAAAAGCAGACCTTGTATCAACATATACTAAATAGATGTATTTTTTAAAAATTACATGATAAATGTAAAACATAATATCAAATGTACTTCTAAAGGTACACCTATTTTATGTTATATAAAAAACTGTGGACTGCAGACTGCATGCGTGCTATAACATGTTACCTGGGAAAGCCAATGAGTGGGATTTCCTGCAATTATGCATCATCATGATATAAAACAAATACGTACAAACTGCGAGGTCCCTTAAAATAGCAGTTAAAAAGTTTATATACAGAAAGATGTCACTATCTGAGCAAATATGCAAGAGATGGAATTTCCCAGAGTAACACAGTAACCACCACACGTGCCTCCATGGTCTTCATCTCTGTGTGACAATTTTACTCCTTTATTGTGGTTCTCACTTTCCCACAGTCCAGGGGTCTGGATGATCTTTTCAACTAATTCCTAAAAGGCGCATTATACACCATCACAGGTTTTTGCACTTGCCTCAGTAAATAACAGGATATGCTTCCGTGCAAATTTTAAGCCTTCATTTCTATCACCTTCACGGTTTTCCTTACAAATTTTATTTCCAACTAACATGTTTATTATGTTATTTCTTGTGCAGTATGTTTCCAATCATTTAACCAATTATCAAGTTTAACAAAGGTATCTTCTTGTGCCATCATAAACTAGTATAATACCCTGTGCACCTCTGTAATAACTGGGAGTTAATGTTCTGAACCTCTCCTGACCAGCAGTATTCCATATTGCAAGTTTAGCCTTGTTTTCATCCACTGAAACTGTTTTCACCTTAAAGTCAACACCTATTGTTGCAGCAAGTTCTGGATCAAAAGTATCATCTGTGACCCTCAAGAACAGGCTACACTTGCCCACCCCACTCTCACCGATTATGAGGATCTTAAGGGTGGTCAGCACATCCTCGTCCATCCCGACCCAGCTCAGCTCCAACCCAGCTGGCCACCTGGGTCCTCCTCTCTACCCTACCAGTAGTATTTTAATGTCAGTCGGTTTCTCTTATTTCATTCCCTCAACCATATGAATTCAGATTTTAGACTAGAGTGTTTAGGTACTGAAGTTGGCTGAGCATACCAAATCATCCATATGCTGTTGTGGTCAATGGCTATTGTCTTTCTTCTTCCTGCTCCCCTCCCACCTTTTGTCCAAATCTCTGCTCAGGGCAGGTGGCAGCCACGTCAGGACATGATGGCAGCTGAGAGGGGGAAAGAACTTGTTGCTCCCGCCGGATAGACCTTTCCTTGCCACTGTTTTCTTGAACTCCATCTTTAACCAGTGATTGTCATTAGCACTAGGGGAAGAGGGAGACACCTCAGTGTGGCTGGACTCTGTATGGAGTTGGCCTGTTTTCATGCTACTTACCTGATAGTCTAGTTCTCTGTGCTGCCTGTGAGATGGTTTGAAAACTAACTCATGATTACAAACTCAAAAACTCAAACTCGTTGCTATCAAGTCTGAACTGCATCACTCACCCTTCAGTGGGTTTCCGAGGATGTGTATCACACAGAAAATTGCCTGTCTTTCTCCCATGGTAAATTCACTCCACTGGAGAGGTGTGGTCTTTGATTTAGCAGCTCGGCTCACTACAGACTGTCTCCTTTGTTAACTACAAGGGTCTGTAAAGACTGCATCTCTGGCTTAAAGAGCTGCTTGTGAATAAGCTCCTTGGGATAAGTGGGATTGTTCCAGATGTTCTTGCTCGTCCATGGACTTAGAGCTGTGTGGTATGGAATAGTGCTTTAGTTTTTCTTTCTGTGCCAATATGCCAAGTTAATATTAATTAGTATATTGGTGGATATTTTTTAAAAGGAAAAAAATAAAGCTGGTGATATAAAAACAGCTGCCGAGAAAACAGCTACAGATAAGAAACGAGACAGAAGAAAAAAGAAATATCAAAAGCATATGAAAATAAAGGAGAAGGAGAAGCGGAGAAAACTGCTAGAGAAGAGCCAGCTGCACCAGTCAGGGAAGTATACCAAAGCAGCGGCTTCAGAGACATTAAAACAGCTGACAAAGACGGGCAGAGCGTCATTACTGAAGGTATGGCATAAGTGGACGGGGAGAGTGGTGTCTGCCCAGCCAGGGCAGTTCATGGTGGCTGGAGGAAGAAGCACCTTGTAGGCTGGCTGGAATATCTAGCCATAAGTGGCCTTCAGCATGCTTAAGTCTTTCAGGTTGTCTCCTCAGGACATCCTGAGTCCTGTAACATTGCTTCTACTGCTTCCTCTCTAAATTACAAGAGCACAGTATTTGGGAACTGTTAGAGGGGGAAACCCCTCCTCTAATGCCTGTTGGCTAACTGACTTAATTGTTAGTTATTTTGTCCAGTAGTTTTTCATATTTTATGTTTATTTATACATTATCATAACATTTGGCTTTTATCACTTACAAACACATTTTAGAACATGATTCTATATTTCTCTTAATTTTAGGATGAAGGGAAAGACAAGGCTTTAAAATCGTCTCAAGCATTCTTTTCTAAATTACAAGATCAGTTAAAGATGCAAATCAGTGACACAAAGAATAAAGAGAAGAAGAAGACACAAGATATTTCTATTCATAAATTAAAGCTGTGATACATTTTTTTAATATAATGTAAATATTAGTTTTCTGTTTATAATAAAATGAGAATTTATTTTGCACTGGTGGCAAATTCCTAAAAAAGATAAACTATAAATTATACCTGGAAAATGAGATCTTCATTTCTCTAGATGTGAAGCCAGATCTCCTCCATGCCAAGTTCATTCCCCACACTTGGGGCTTCCTGTGCTGCTCCCACTGCATTCTCCCCAGGACATGAAAAAGGCCAGCTGTGCACCAGCCCAATGGGTGAGAGTGACTTGCAGCTTGGGAAGGCCACAGGGGCCATCCACTCTGTCACACTTAACTGGGTACCTACTGTGGAGGTCCCTCGTACTATAGAACTTGATTTTCTTCTATAACTGCCCTGCCATCCTTTCACAAAACCAGTGAGAATTTTGCACATGTCATTTACATCCTTCCCATTTCAGAAGTGCTCTCCTCTCATCTGAGCACAGGTTGGTGCAGTTCACATCAGTTGCATAGAGGGCAAGGTGTATCCTACAAATGAGAGAAGTTGAATATAACTAGGAAGCTAGGCTGCCTCTGCAGACCACCCTTAGTTAAGTCTCTCCAACTAGGGAAGTTTGTTGGTAAGCATCAGATTATGCTTTGATGGAAATGCTTTATACTTTACAATGCCACATAGTTGAATATGAAAACAAAGATCTGATCCTTTGGTTCAGCTGACACAACAGGGAATCCTATTGTAAGACTTGGTAAGTACTTTGGATTTGGAACTGACTTGTAGCTGACGTTCCAGCAGGTTTTCAGAGACTAAATTGCATGGGAGGAGTTGCCCATCTTTATTCCTAGGAACAGCTGATATATTTGAACCGTGCATGTGTCTTTGGGTTGGCATACTGAGGTGTAATTTGTTATGAGTTTTATTCATGATGGAATTCCCAAATGACTCCTGGTTGCTAACCTTAGAGCATATTTAATGGTGAGTTGGGTAGCATATGATCTCCAGGACTTACTGTTTCTGTTCTGAGTTTGCTAGACTTGATTCACTGTGAACTTAATTCATAATGTGTCAGGGTCAGAATATTTCATCCTGGAGTAATGATCTAGTTTATTAATGTGCAAAGAGTGTTTGGCATTTGATGAGTTAAAATCACTATTAGACAATTACTGTAAAAATAGCATAATTAGTAAAACATGTATGGAGACCCAAGGGGGAGAGGGGTGGGAACAGAACAGTGAGGATGGATGGAGGTGAATTCACAGGGCTGTGCAATTTGGTGGGTAGAGGAAGGGGGTAAAGGAGATGGGAAAGATCCAGCAGGGACCTGAAAAGACAGTGTAATGGTGGGCACAATCCAATGTTGATTAATTTTATGAAACAATGAATGGGAATGATAATATGAAACTCTGAATGAAGAATATTGTAAAACAATGTATATGAAGTGTCTAAGCAAACCAATAAAAATTTTTAAAAAATAAAGGAAAAATATCACTTAATTGGGTATTTTCCCCCTTTTTCTCAATCTTGGTGAGATAGGCATCTATTCACATCTTTAAAATTTGCTATTTTAAAGATTATAGTTGTGTGTTCTGTGCCCAGAACTCTTGGATGTGCTGAGATATAACTGAATAAAGCATAAAAATTCCTACCCTTGTAAAATATATATTCCAGTGCACTATATTCACAATTTTTCTACATAAATCAGAAACCTATTTGTCTAGAAATAAACCAACACTCCCACTCAATTCTGTCTCCTTAAAGAGGTAAAAAGGCGCCATAATTGTCATATGTGTTTACCATTTTACTTTCTATAGACAGTGGTAGGGCTTGAGCTATAGACTCCTTCAATCATTGGTTGTTGGGAAGAAGACCAAGAGAGAATGCCAGGTTGTTTTCAGACTTGTCAATTTTCATTTCCACCACATTTGGTATTAGGCTTTTGAAATTTTACTCTGCCATTCTTGTGCATATAAAATGACAGATCTTTGTGATTTCAGTGTCCATTTTTCTGGAAGTAATAAGGTTCCAGTAGTCCAGGGGATTATTAGTCTGCTAACTGATGGATTGGCAGTTGAATCCAGTTGTTCTCTCTGGAGGAGAAAGATGAGGCAGTCTGCTTCCATAAATGTTTACAGTCTTGTAAACTCTTCAGTGTGGTTCTGCCCTGTGTTACAGGACCACTATGAGTGGGAAGTGGTGAGTTCTAAATTTGATTTTTAAAATTAATGAGATCTATACCAGAAAGACGACCTAGAGGAATGTCTGAACAAAAACAATGAAAGACAAGTGTCTTTCATTGTTTTTGTTCAGACATTGCTCTAGGTTGTATAGCCCTGGTGTACGTATAAGTTGCTGTAGCGCGGTCACTTGTGGTTGCTGTGAGATTGAACACAGGACACTGATGTGTCAAATGTGTTAATGGTTGGTTACCCAATGCGGACAGAGAGTGGGTTGGAGCTCCCCGATTAAAACAAGCTTGGAAGGAAGAATGACATCCACTTCCATAATAACTTGCCTCTGGAAACCCTTTGAACCTGGAGAGAGGATGAAAGGCACCCAAGTGTCGAGGACTCTCCTTCATAGGGTCGCTGTGAGTTGCCTGCGACTCGATGGCACTTGACAACAACAACATCCCAGAAAGAGAGCTTTGGTGCTTTGGTGGTCTAATGGCAAGGAGCTGCACTGCTCTCCCAATGGAACATAGTTCAAATGCACCAGCTGCTGTGAAGGAGAGAGATGGACAATTTCCAGTGCACTTAAACTGGATCTGAAAACCTGTTGGAGGGTCAGCAATGAGTTGGTTCTGGCTCAACAGTGTAAAACTACAAACACTAGAAAAAATGTTTATGCCTATGTATTATTGACTGGATTCTAACAAATCTGAATAGAAGTTTCAGAACACTTAATTTTGCTCATGTGGAACCGTACATAGACCAAAAGGCATTTTTAATTGAACAAGGTGGGACTGTGTGAGCTTTAAAATCAAGTATAATGTGCACCAGGGTTGCGTCCTTTTAGTGTAAATGTTCAACCTGTGCTGAAGAAATAATATCAGTTGGACTGTGTTAAAAAGAACATGACATCAGGATATGAGGGAAACTCATGTTTTGTGTAGATGATAACCTTGATTGTTGAAAGTGAAGAGTACTGGAAGCAGTAATAAAGATAATACAGTGCAGATTACATCTCAAAGCAAACCTAGTGCTGAGGAATTGATTGTGACTCTTGACAACCGTGTATCAGGCTTTATTTCTTAATGTATTTTTATCAGATACATGTTTTCTAAAAAACTTAAATTTGATCAATCTATGGGAGAAGACTGCCTGTCTTTTTGCCTAGGTATGCTGTTGGGTTTAACCCCTGATCATGAACTTCAGTTTGCTGCTCAATGTGTAATACACACTCTCAGAACACTTTCTCAACATAAGTACAGTTGGAGCAACAGAGAATATCATGATAAACTGAGAAAATATTGAAGTAAAATTTTTTATTTTACTTAGGTCCACAGTTAACCACAGAAACAGTACCTGTCAAATCAAAAGAACTGCATTTCTATGCAAATTGGAATAGGTGGGATTAGATTCCTATGCAATGTCAGTCAAGTGTATCTCAGTACATTGTGTACTTTTCTATGCATAAAAAACATTAGAGAAATACTTCCAGGTACATTAAAACATCTTTGATATAGTAATAAAAATTATAATAGCGTTTACTTCTCAATGAGGTTAAAAGGCCCAGTCTCCATGACATACGACATTGACAACAATCCCCAGGTTGTATCATCTCTTAGAACTACCTCTGTGTTCCTTCACGGCATCTTTTTTTTTTTTTTTAAATTGGGAAAAACATATTGGGGGTACAAGGAGGTGAGGGTTGGGGGCAGAAGGGTGAGGATGGGCCAGGATGCAGTTGCAGAGCTGCACAGTTTGGTCGGTGGGGGGAACAGGTGAAGGAAATGATGAGGGTCCAGTGGGGACCAGTTGCTATAGAGGAATGACAAGCATTTTCCAATAGTAATTAAACCAACTGTCTTACTGATTTGGGAATTGGATGCTGACTCTGGCTTCTTCATGCTGAACAGGGGCGTAGATGTAAAGGGGGGAAGGGAGGACACTTTATCACCTTACTGGTGGTCTTGGGTTAAAGCTGCTTGCCTTCTTGCTCTGTTAGAAGATACTTCCTGTCATTTGCTCCCCTCTGGACTGCAAAGTGTTTTCCCAGGTGGGTCCAGTGGGGATGGCTGGTTGAACCCAGAGGCTCCATCCTCCTTTGCTTCCTTAGCTGTCAGTTGTATTTCCTTTTTGTCACTGGCACTGAGTTCAAGGTCAATTCTGGAGTAAAACTCAGAGTTAAGGTTACCTATAGGAAAGGGAGCAAACCTAGAGAGAACAAACTTGTGAGTTACAAATAGAAGGGCTTTGAGGGTGTTGCTTTCAGGTTTACTGGGGTGGGGAAGGTGGCCTAGGTAACATTGGATACCCTAGGCATTCTTTTTTTTTTTTTCTCCTTCCCCACCCAGGTGTCAGATGGCACAATCTGGGGACTGAGGAGCTCACCCTGAGGGCCACAACTGCTCACCCTGAGCTGAGGGCCGAGGGCAGCCCGCCCCGGGCAGAGGGCCACGACAGCTTGCCCCATGCTGGGGGGTCAAGGGCAGCCCGCCCCGGGCAGAGGGCCGTGACGGATCGCCGGGGGCCGAGGGCAGCCCATCCCAAGCAGGGCAACACCGCCCCAGGAGCTGGCTGGTATACTCCCCCTCCAATTGTCCCTACCCCAGTCTAGTCCCCTCACCTGACTGAAGACTCTATGGTCAGGGATAGTGTTTCCAATTCCAGCACTGCTACTTTTAACCCCCCATAAGTGGTCAAACTATATTTTGAAGTAGGTGTCGCTGCCCTCCCCCTTTATATATGATAAAGGGAACCTGAAAATTGTGAACAGACTCCCCCCAGGTCTAACCATCTTTTGGCAGAAGCATTCAACAGAACAAAATATGTGGTGCATTTGGGATGTCGGTCCTCTTGTGCATTCTGCCTCTGTTAAGGTTGTCAGACTCACAGTGACTTTCAGCAATCCATTGCATAGGTAATCATCCTCTTTGGCCTGCCCAATGCATAGGTAATTGTCTTCTTTGGCCTGTCCAAGGAAACCCAAACCTGCAGATGGTGGGCATGCATCCCATCCCCTACCTCCTACGCAGGCGGCCAGCAGGGTATGCGCCCCCCCCCCCCAGCGTGGGAGGCCTGCAGCAGGCGCACGGCCCCCCCAGCATGGGTGGCCGTTGGGGGTGCTCCCCCCTACCCCGCCGCACAGGCACTCTTTTGTGGGCGGCCAGAAGGCGCCATCCTGGCTCCAAGAATTCTCTCCAGACCAAGTCCACCTTGTGGCAGTGTGGTGGCTTCACTGTACCAGTCTTGAGGAGGGCTGGTGCCCAGCATCCATCCTGGGTGAGGGAATCCATTCGTTCCAGCTGTGGAAGCCTCATGGAGCTGCAGCTGCTGTGTAGCGTGGCATGGGCTCTGCAGGGGGGTGTTGGGAGCCACGAGACTCACCCATTTCTCTTTGGGAATCCTTGAATTTCTGTTGTTGAGCCTCAGTCTTCACTGAGGGCCAGTCATCAACTGTTTTAAGTGCTCAATTATCAATAAGTGTTCATTTATCAATAAGTCTGTGGAAGGCCATAATGGCCCTGCTTTAAGTGGTTCCCTGCTCCTGCAGCTCACCATGCTGTCTCTGCCTCCGCCGCCATCTTGGGTCTCCCTCTTCACTGCATCTTACCATCTGAATTCCACCTCTTGACAAATGCTGCCTTGTGATCCTGTTTGGCTGATGGCTCTAAGTGCTGAATATCTCTGATGTTACTGTTCACCCCATAGAGGTTCAGGGTCATAATCAAGGGGGTCTGTCAGGTCATCTATATATTTATTTCTCACTCTATCAGAGGTCCACTATTTGAGTCCTCTCAGGTCAGTCAGCAGTGGTAGCTGAATACCAGATAGTTCTGGTCTCAGGGTTGTAGAAATTGGTATTGATGCTCTGGATTAATGCTTTAACATGTCTTTGATTTTCTATACTCTTTGCTCCAGACAGGGAGACACCAATGACTACACTAAAGATGATTGTTAAGTTCTTAAGTCCCCAGTTGCTACTCACTAATGTAGGGTGTCTCTGTGGACAATTGACCTTTCCCTTTAACTATGATCCTGAGTTCCCATGACCAGTGGTTAAGATCTTTGTCTAACTTTAGACTGACCCAAAAATTTAACCATCAATAGCCTACTTTTGACCAAAAATCTTACCAATAATATAAGTCATTATATTGTGTGTGTGTGTGTGTACACACACAGCACGTACACAAAACTGAACTTTTCAGTATTAGATAAAAAGCTATTTCCCCAATATGCAAGGTTCTATGTTTTCTAGAGTAGCTGCATTGATGGCATGATTCACAAATTTCCTTTTTTATTTTTAAATACAATGGTCCTTAGGCTAGATTAATTTCTCTAGAACTGGAAGCAGCAGATCTCAATCTACTGTATATAATTAAGCAATTCAATATTTAATACCACGACTTTGCTTTTGGACACTTAGAGCAAGACCAGTAGCACTTCATATGTGTACCATGATGTTATTTAAGGTATTACATTAAACACCATACTGCAATATGTAATTTACTGAAAAGATGAACTGCTTATGTGGGAGTTGATTAGCATATTAAGTGCACCCACAGTTTAAACTCATGATCAGAGACCAACTATTTTGAAGTATGTTGGAAATTGTTATGTGCTGTCGAGTCGCTTGCAACTCATAGCAACCTTATGTACAAGAGCCCTAAACATTCTATCCTGTGCCAACCTTACCGTCTCCGACACACTCATTCTCACCACCCCAATCAAAGACTTGATTGATCTCATCAAGGTCTTCCTCTACTGCGCCGTCCCTCCACTCTCCCAAACATGATGTCCCTCTCCAAGGACCAATCCCTCCTTGCAACATGCCCAAAGAATGTCAGACGAAGCTTCAGAATCCTTGACTCCAAGGAGCATTCTGGCTTCACCCTCTCCAGGACAAATCTGTTTGTTCTTCTAGCAGTCCATGGTATATTCAACGTTCTTCTCCAGCACCACAGCTCAAAGGCATCAATTATCTTTCTATCATCCCTAGTCACTGTCAAACTCTCTGATGCATAGCACATAATAATTGCAGACTATAGCCCAGATCTGGGGCACCTTAGTCTCCAGCCTGACATCATTGTTCTTCAGTACTCTTGAGAGGCCCCTCACAGCTGACTTTCCCAATGCAATTTATCTTGATTTCCTGGCTGCTGGTACCGAGAGTGTTGACTCTGGAGTCAAGTAAACCAAAACAGTTAATGATCTCAATCTCTTCACCATCAACTGATGCTGCCAATTGGCCCATTGGTGAGAATAGTAGCTATTTATTATAATGAACCACTGTATTTTTAAAAAATTAAAAGAAGTTGGTTCAAAATAAAGATGTCACTTTGAAGACTAAGACATACCTGACTTAAGCCATGGTCTTTCAATCACTTCATATACATGCAAAAAATGGATAATGCCAAGGACTAAAAGAGAATTGAAATGTTTAAACTACAGTATTAGAGAAGAAAATGGAATATATAATGGATGGTCAAACAAATTTGTTTTGGAAGATTTACCAAAATGTTCCTCTTCCTTGTTAGGTGCTGTTGAATCAAGTATTACTCATAGTGCCCCCCTCCCCCAACAACGGACCTGAATCTTGCCCTACTCTTGCCATCCTCATTATCTCCAATACACTTGAGCCTGTTGCTGTAGTCACTGTCAAATGCTCCTTAGAAGGGAGGTTAGTAAGGCCTTGTTTGTGCACTTTGAGTTAAAGATCAGGATGACCAGTTCAAGTAAAAGGCTCCATGTTTGGCAGAAACAGTGGAAAGTAGAAAGCCTCTCAGTGAGGTGGACTCGAACATAGCAAGGACTGTATGGCACTGCAAGACAGAGCAATGTTTAATTGTCCATATGGTTGGTATGTTTAGAAGAAGGAGTGGCATCCACTTGCTAAACAACAAGTCTCTGGAAACTATAAACTTTGAGAAACGACAATAGTTACAGAAAGGCTTCAGGTCTTTTGTTCATAGGGTTGCTGTGAGTTGTGCTCGACTTGATGGCAATCAGCAACGTGGTTTGTATGAGTGGGCACTGAATTGATGGCACAGCAGAATTTATCAATGTGCTTATGTGTTTTAAAATTATATTTAGATATACTAAAGTCAAAGGAAAATGACAATTTAGTCCCGTTTGCATTACCATATTTTCCCCTGACAAATTTAAAAGAAAATTGGAAACATGATGCCTCCTTAGTCTTGAGTGCTTCAGTATTCATTGCATAAGAATAAAAGGTCATTCACTTATATATTCACTCACTTCTGAAACTCCAGTGGAGTTTGCCCAGGAGATTGTCCATCTTTCTCCAGTGGGCAGCTGGTGGATTAGAACCACCAGAGAAAAGTCACCTTTGGGTTAGCAGGTTAACTCCCTATGGAGTACACCACCAGAGATCCTGTTTACAGATAAATGCTAAAAATATAAAAGTTCAGTACAATGATAAATTTAATCCACAGTCTAAATTTTGTCAATTACCCCATTAATAAACATCGTTTATAGTTCTTTTCCTCTGGTTCAGGATCATTCCAAGATTACTTACTATGGTTGCTGTTAAGTGGTGTCAAGTTGACTACACTCACAGCGACCCTATGCACAATAGCCCTGAACTCTGCTTTATCTTGAGCCGATTGCAGTGTCTCTCAGACACCTATCTTCATTACCCCAGTTGCCGTATCAGTTTATCTCCACTGCGGTCTTCCTCTCCTGCACTGTCCCTCAATCTTTCCAAACATGATTTCCTTCCCCAAAGACTAGTCTCTCCTGGCTACATGCCCAGATTATGTGAGATGGAGTTTCAAAATCTTTGCCTCCAAAGAGTAACCTGGTTTCACTCTCTCCAAGACATATCTGTTAAATCTCCTGGCAGTCCATGGTATGTTCAATACACTTCTTGTTAGGGCTGTCAAGCTGCTCTTCCTCCCTTTCTCCAGAACAGCCACAGAAATGATAAAAACTGCAGCTGAAAATCTGTTTATTTCTGTTAATGCTGCAGAACTATTTCATCTGCCTCTCCCAGAAATATCTATGACCCCTGACCTGTTCTCTTATCTTGTACCAAGCAGCTAAGAACATCCAAACTCTCAATTTCCTTGTTGTTGTTATGTGCCGTCGAGTCGTTTGCCACTCATAGCGACCCTATGTACAACAGCCCTAAACCCTGCTCTATCCTGTGCCAGTCGCACTGCCTCTGACACACCCATCCCGATTACCCCCGTCACTGAATCAATCCATCTCATAGAGTGTCTTCCCCTCTTGCGCCATCCCTCCACCCTCCCAAGCACGATGTCTCTCTCAAAGGACCTGTCCCTCCTTGCAACATGCCCAAAGTATGTCAGACGAAGCCCCAGAATCCT
>NW_006400223.1:703479-728461 GCF_000299155.1 Elephantulus edwardii | reverse complement strand
GGGAACAAATATAGATCTCTTCCAGTCAGTTGGCCAAGTGGTTGTTCTCCAGATTTCTTGGCACAACTTGGTGAGCACATCCAGGGCAGCATCTCGGTCGGGAGGTGCTGCGGGGACACAGAGAGCATGCTGCTTGGCAGAACGGGAGCCTGGAAGCCGCAGGCAGGCGGAAATCGGCCCAGACAATAGAGAAGCGACTCGCGCCGAAAGCGTTTGTCACACTGCAGGTACAGAGAATGTCCTTGTAAGACAACATAAAACTTCACTCTAAGTAGCTGTTGGTCTGTACTTGGAGCCAGTCAGGCAGTTCCTCTTCAATAAACTCTCTTAATTGACCTGAACTGGGTTCTGTCCTTCCTTAGTAACCTTATACTTCTCCAGCACCACACTTCAAAGACATCAATTCTTCTGTCATCCTTGGTCATTGTCCCGATCTCTGATGCATATTGTGTTTAGCAGTCACATATTTTAAGTTTCTATTAGACGTCATGTACAGGGAGAAAAGATTGAAGTTGCCAATTATTTCATCTTGCTTGGGTCCACCATCAACACTTTTGGTATGATCAGTCAAGAAATCAAAAGACATTGCATTGAGAAAAATGTGCTGTCAGGGACCTCTCTGAAGTGCTTTAGAACAAAGATGTCATTGTTAAGACTAAGGTGCACCTGATCCATTACATGGTCTTTCCAATTACTGGCTATACATCTGAAAGTTGATCAGTGAATAAAGATGACAGAAGAAGAATGGATACCTTTGGATTGTGGTGTTGTAGAAGAATCCTGAATATCCCAGGGTTTGTCTTGGAGGAAGTGCAACCTGGGTGCTCTTTAGAGGTGAGTATGGTGAGACTTGGTCTCACATATTTTTATTTTTTTTTTTTTTTTTTTTTTTTTTTTGTTGGTCCACTCACTGGTGGTTTTGTGGGGTTTTTTTGCGGTTTTTTTTTTTTTTTTACTCAACTCTAAGGAAACAGCAAAATTAACACAACATTTAGCAACTCCAGTTCAGCTTCAGTTATATCAAGGAAGAGCAATCAATTTAACAGGCACAGATTGTAGGCCTCACAGCCAGCACTGCTGCCCATTCAGGCTGCCTCTGTGGCCTCTTTTAAGGACCCAATAATGCTCTATATTTTTCAAACCTGGTACATTTATTTGCATATTTTCCCCCTTCTTTAAACTCTGGGTCACTTTTTTTTTGGGGGGGGGTCACTTATTTTTATAATAATATTTGATGGGCCCATAAAGGTACCAAAACATTCCCCCACAAATATTTTACTTCAAATCCGATCAGAATACAAACTAGCATGTGTGAATATCCAGAAGCTAAAGGGCGGGCACCAGAAAGTGTGTCACTGATGAGAACCGGAGTTGGGAGGAGGAGACATCTATATGCTTAACTGAGCTGGAGAGTGGGGCCAGGCGGCTCCGGAACTCCCTGGTGTCTCAGTGCTCTATTTCCCCGGCAGCTGCTCATAGAGCTTGGACACGCGGTCAATCCCATTCTGCCTGGTAGCATGTGCCGGCAACCACTGAGCTGAGCTCATACCTTTTGTGGAAGGAGGCCACCTTGAACTTGCGTCCGTTGTCTCCTGATCGTTTGCTCAGAATGGACTTGTCACACTTCAGCGGCCTTTCATGCTCATAAACAAGCCACACGTAGCGGTGGAGACCTTTGCCCTTGGGAGATCCAGATACCACATAATCGGAGAGGACTGTACCGCTGCTGATGTCCTTGCCTTTCATTTTGACGACCAGAAAATGATGCCATTCCCTGAACTTGGGGTCATTCCTGCTAGGAGCATGTGGGTCTGTTAGGACCAAGGTGTAGAGTTTACCTGAATCCAGGCCATCTCATGTGATACTGGTGGGGCGTTTCTTCACCTGGGTGGGCGTCAGCACTTGGCGCAGCTCATCGATCTCCATCCCGCGGTATTTGATCTGCAGTGGGTGCTGTTGCTGCTCGTCCACCTCCTGCAGGCTCAAGGGCCCGGACCACTTGCTGAGGTACACCAGCATCGAGGGGTCGAGTGAGGGGAACAGCAGAGAGTGGCCAGTCTCACATCTTTTGGATATGTTGTTGTTGTGTGCCACCAAATCACCTGCAAATCATAGCGATCCTATGCACAGTAACTCCGAACCCTGTCCTATCCTGTGATCATCTCATTGTTTCCAACACACCTTACTCTAATACCGCAGTTACTGGGCCAATCCATCTCATCCAGTGTCTTCTTTTCTTGTGATGACCCTCCACCCTTCCAAGTTTGATATCCTTCTTCAATAACTAGTTCCTCTTGGCAACATCTCAAAGTGTTTGAGATAGAGCTTTGAAATTCTTGCCTTCAAGAAGCAACTTGGTTTCACCCCATCCAGGACAAACCTGTCTGTTCTCTTGGCAGTCCATGGACTGTCTAGTAGATTTCTTGGCTCCACAACTCAAAAGCATTGATTCTTCTGTTGCCTTTAGTCTAGGTCTCTGATGCATAGCAAATATTTGCAATGACCATTGTTGTTGTTAAGTGACCTCAAGCTGCCTGCCCCACATTGCAACTTTATGTATAATAGTTCTGAACCCTTCCCTATCTTAAGCTAATTTCATTGTCTCTGACACACCTACTCCCATTACTCCATTCACTGAGTCAATCCATCTCAACCAGAGTCTCTTCCTCTCCTGTGTTGTACCTTCACCCTTTCAACAATGATGTCCTCCTCCAAGGATTGGTCCCTTCTGGCAACATGCCCAAAGTATGTGAATTGTTCTTGTTGTTGTTGATTGCTGTTGAGTTGACCACCACTCACAGCGACCCTATAAGCAAAAGGCCCTGAAGTCTTTCTATAACTATCGTCATTTATCAAAGTTCATAGAGTTTCCAGAAGCATGTTGTTTAGGAAGTGAATGCCACTCCTGCTTCCAAAAAGAATGTGAGAGGGGCTTGAAATTCCTTGCTTCCAAGGAGCAACTTGGCTTTACCCTCTCTAAGACAGACCTGTTTGTTTCTTCCCTCTAAGAGCGACAAATTCTTGGAAAAAGACATCATGTTTGGAATGGTGAAGGGTCAGCAAAAGAGAGGAAGACCCTAAACAAGATAGATTGACATCATCACTATAGCAATGGGCTCAAGAACATCAGAGATGATGATGGCACAGGACAGGACAGGGTTCAGATCCATTGTTCATATGGTCTCTATGAGATGTCATCCACTCTATGGCACCCAAAACAAGCATTCCATCCCACCTCGGTTATTAATCTCTATCCTATTCATAGCCATATTATCTGTAACCATATCTATAATCTGGGCACAAAGTAGGAGCTTTTCTAGATGTGAAAAGGAATGAGGTGTCCACACTTTCCACCGGTGCTCAGCCAAGTTCAGCCATAAGGAAGACAATTTACACATTGGAAGGGAAAGGAGTTCGATCACTCGAGCCTCCATTCACAAGACTGTAGTCAATAGAGAAGCTGGGATCGGCTGGGAATGCCTGGGAACACAGCGCGCAGAGGCCACTGGGAGCTCGCGGCATGCGGAGCCAGACCAAGCGGTTGTGGAATCATGCAGGTACCGGAAGGGCGCGCAGAGGCCACGGGGAGTTTCCGAGCCAAACCAGGCCGTTTCCGGGGGAGCAGAACGAGGCAGGGACTTGGGAGCTTGGGGGCGGTGGAGCGAGACGGGCGGCTTGGGGGAACTCGCAGGCAGCGGAGCGAGGCGGGTTGCCTGAGCTGGGCCCGCGGGTGGTGCCCAGAGGGTCCGCAGAGCGCATTGGGAGGTCGTGGGCTGCGGAGCGAGGCGGTAGGCTGGAGGGTGTGTAGCCGCGCGTTCGCGCGGAGCAGTTGTGCGGGGTCCGGTCTCCATGGAGCGCATCTCGTCTGTACCGGCCTGGCAGCCTTACGCTCTTGGGAAGATGAAGCGTGCCCGCCGCCCGGCGTCTTGGAGAATGCCGTGCATTCTCAGCGGCCTCGGGGCGGGCCGCTAAGCAGGACTGGGATTGGCGGAGGGGCGGGTACATTTAACAGTACTTGTAGGAAAAGGTCTGGAGTATCTGGAATAGGTGTTTCCTTATTTTTTTAGGAACCCCAAACTCTGGACTGTACGGAGATCTTGGAAATTACCCCAAAGGGATCCAAAGTAACAGCAAACTACACCCGAAGATTGTGTGCGGTAGCGCCATGGTCGTCCAGTTCGGGCTCCCAGAAGTCTGAGCATCCCAGAAGATAACTGCCATTTCATGTTCTAGAGCCTGCTTTTTCCCTGCTGAGTTCACAAAAAACCCATTTTAAATTCACGTGTGTTTTCTGAATTGAAATTGCCCGAATAACACATGACATCAGTCAGAATGCCACCTTTTAAAAATTGCAAATAAAAAAAGTTTGTCATTACCGTTTTCTGCCCGAAATAACGGTTTTGTTAGTCAAAACACCCAGTTTTTCTACTACTCATGATGTCAGAAGGAAAATCCGACTCAAAAAGACTTTGTAGAAATTTAGCAGTGAGCAAAACGAAAAATAAAGGATCTAATTCTATTATTTCGTATTTTAACAATGTCCCACCTGCTAAACTTGCTTGTCCCATTTGCAGTAAAATGGTGCCAAGATTTGACTTAAACCGGCACATGGATGAAATTTGTGCTGACAGAAATGATACCATGTTGGTTGACCCTGATCTTGATTTAACTCACTCAAATACATCCACAGTGAATTCAACCTTAAAAGATGCAACTCCGAAGAAACTGTCACCATTAAAGAGGAGTTTGGCTCCAGGCCAAAGAGATTCAGGAAAAAGCATAAAACAAGTGACAAGTTGTTACTTTAAAAGAAATGATGATTTTCTGTGCAGAAGTCAAGACGAACTGAGACACCACAATGTGAAAGTCATTGCTTTGGGAAGCCTGTCATCCAAATTGTCTAGAAAATACACAAAGGCTAAAGCCACAGTAGATAAGAATGAGGAATCTGGGAATCAGAGACTTGGGAATGTACATAGTTCCTTATCCACATTGGCAGAGAGCTTGGTTAACTGCTCTTCAGAGGCTGAGAACAAGGATCAAGTTTTGGAAAATTCTTCTCAAAAGAAAAATGTTTTTGAATGTGATTCCCTTAGAGAAGTGGACAGCAAGACTGCTCAAGAATGTGAGAAATCAGCCTCCACTCCTGGGTTCTTAGATCCTGCTCTTGTACTGTTTTCACCAGATGGAAGTCTTGAGAATAAATTAAAGTCTTCTCTACAAGACTGTCTTGAAAAGCAGGAGAGTATGGAAGGGGTACATGTTAAAGTTGAACAATTTGAGGAAGATAGTTGTAAAGAAAAAAAAGTGACATTTTCTTTAGACACGAAAACACAGTTTGCAAATTTGATACCACAATCTTTTAATTCTGCAGATGATGCTTCTCCCTGGAGTAATATCCAGGCACTTCCTCTGGAAGGTGATGGTGGTTTACAGAATGAAATTATTTGCAGTGTTCCTTTGGAGCAGGGGCAAAGCTATGATACTCTTGTTACAAAAACTCAAACACCAGAGAGACATCCTTACTACCTTCTTAGTTTCCTTGTGATCCTGAAAGCCGTATTTGAGAATGAAGATGACATGGTGCTCTTTGATGAACAAGAAAAGGAAATTGTAAAGAAATTTTATCAGTTATCAGGTATCTTTAACAATTCTTTTGGCTTTGAGATTTTCTTTTCCTCTTTACTGTCTGATGAAGCATGATATAATGATCCTAAGGAGTACACAGGTCTTTGTGTGTACAGTACCCAGAATCACCCTGCTACAGTGTTTGTATCTGTTAAGGAAGTGTATGTCAGCCAGCAAGACTGGGGATATTTATTTCTGTAGTATCATGCCCAACAAGTAGTCCTTTGGTTATAATGGTAACAATGGTGTTTCATTTATACTTACATTTGATAGATAGAAAACATCTCCCAAATTAAAAAAAAAAAATGTAACTTGGAAAAGCAGTTGCATATATGATCAGAGTGATCGGGGTTTTTATCATTTTTATATAGTATTTTCTTAGAACAAAACCAAACAAATTTACAGGAAAAAACTTAAACTTACGGTATTAACAGAACAACTGACAGCATCTTTTTTTTTTTTTTTTCTTTTTAAGGTGTTTTTGGTTCTTGGACTCTGACTTTTAGAGGCAGAGTAGAGGAAATGGAAACTTAAGTTTAATTTCTGCATTTAAACCTACTGGTTTGCACCTCTTGTCAGTCTGTGGTGGCTCTAAGCCAGTAGTGCAGATTTGGAACAAAATCTGTCACACACACACACCCCAGTGCTGCACTACTCATCCAGTGAGTCATGATGCCTGCAGGTCCCTTTGTGTAGGTAGAAAAGGCTTGCATAGGGACACTCTTCTAGTAACAGCTATGTCTGTTGCTTCCATAGATGAAAAACTAAAAACCTCATCTGGAATTTTGATACTAATGTTGAAGGGGAATACTTTTGTTTTAAAATTCATATAGTAAAATGACTACTGCATTTCTTGAAATCTGAAAAAGGCTTCTCTGGGTACACTTTTTTTGTACCCACCCTGCTTCCAGGGTTCTCATCATGGGCTATACCACCATAGCAAGTCAGCTTTTCCTTCAAGATAGCCTCAGGTTTTGGTTAGGTACTGATGAATGTGGATGTTTGGATACTTGATGACTCTGGGCTTGAGTATTGTTGAGAAATAGGAAGTTTTCCAAATGTAGGTTCCTTGTAAACTGATGTTCAAGGAGAGTTGCTTACAATGTTTCTGTGTATAAAAATAACTATTGCTAATTGGCTTTGCCTCTTAAAATCAGGGTTGAAATTTTGTAGCTATATCATTTTAGAGAGAAAGTAATTTTAAAGATAACTTCTATGTAGTAGGGAAATAAGACCAGAGAACTTGATTTACTAGTTTCACCAACATGAGTTTTTTATAATTCCTATAAAATGTATTTAGAATTAGAATAATATTTAAGCAGAGAACAAAATAGCTAGAATACAGGGGTGAAACATTTGCTGGAAAGTGGGGAACTTGATTTCAGAAAGTTATGAAATGGAATGACCAGTAATATAACATTTGACTTTTTAAAGTTATCTTTGAGGGTGTTTTGAGTATATAGTTTAGTTTTCTACCGGCTTTGAGGACTTGTTCTTGCCCTGCTGGAGAAGAAACTCTGTAATGGTCAGTGACATACACACAACTCAGGCAGCAGATCTGGCCCAGGGCCTCCTGCCTCTGCTCAGTATGCAAGCAGCAGGGCATCTTTACAGCAGCGTGATGTATGAAATAGCATCTTCCAGGAAATGGAGATTTAAAATCTGTTCAGTAGGCGTATGGGTATTTGTAATACAGTATATATTACTCTCCACAGTTTAAAAAGTAAATGATATTTGTAAATTGTGTTAGAAAAGAAAATATTTTCTTTTTTTTTTCTTTCTTGTAGAGAGTGGTCAGAAGTTATATGTAAGACTTTTTCAACGCAAATTAAACTGGATTAAAATTAGCAAATTAGAATATGAAGAGATTGCCTCAGATTTAACACCTATAATTGAAGAATTGAAGAAAGCAGGCTTTGTTCAGACAGGTATGATTAGGAGAAAGAAATGTAAAACTAAAATACTGTGAAGAATGAAGTTTTTGTAGAATGATAGTATGATATTATTTCCTGGTTGATTCTTGGTAATTTATTTTTTTAAATTATAATTTTGTGATGATAAGCACACTTTGGGCCTGGGTTAAGATTACTCTTTAGAAAGTCCCATGTTTAGGGCAGTGAAGTTGCCTAGGGAGCTCTGGTGGAATAGTTGGAGGGAGTTGCCCTGCTAGCCCAAAAATAGATTTGAATCTACCAGCTGCTAAGGATGGACTGTCTTCTGTGATGTTTATAGTCTTGGAAACCCACTTTAGGGTCAGTGTAAGCTGGTTCTGACTTGACAGCAATGAGTTTTTAAAATATATAATTTTTTATTTTTTTTTAATTATTATGTTTTGTGTGTGTACTGTCAAATCAGATCTGACTGGTACAGGAGGAGATTGCTCCTCCTCCTCCAGCAAAGCATCTGGTAGATTTGAACCGTGCTCCTCTGGGATTGCAGTGCAGCTTCTTGCCACTATGCCGCCAGAGCTCTCCAGTGACTGTTACAGTGAAGTCAGAGGATTGGATTGAGGGTGGAGATTAGGAAAGGCAGGGAGAGTCATGGAGGCTCGGTGAAGGAAGTTGAGGGTACTGGATCAGGCAGATGTACCCTAGCTATATTCTGATCTCACCTCTGCTGCCTCAAACACTCTGGCAGCCACACTGTTTCATTAGCCGCTTTTCTGTGCACTGAGACTTCTCATTTTCATGATTTTGTACTTGCTCTTTATAGGTACACACTCCACAGATTATAGTCACATTTCCCCTCTATCTCGAGAGTTGCTTGGCCAGCCTAGAAGACAGAGTGTCCACCTCGTTGCCATGGTCAGTGTACCTGACCCAGTTTTGTGTATGGCAGGGATCACCACTTGACATACAGATTTATTTCTTAGGCTAAAATCTAAGCTTGTGGGTTAGGACCTTATTTTGTTGAGTATAGTGTGCCCAGGACCTGAAAACCCTCTCTGGCACCTAGTTCATATTCAGTAAATGTTTAGGAAAACATTTCTCCAAATTGCACATGCACTGAAGGCAAAGACCAAGTCTCATTCACTGCTGACTTGGAGTCTTTTGGGGTGTCTGGGTCAGTTAATAGTTACTTGTGTTGAGTGATGAATCTGTGAACCTGTCCAGAAGGAAAGGATTCCCACCTTGTGGCATGTGAGCAGGGAGAAAGGAGCCTGTAAAGAAGATTAGCTGATTGTCCTTGTTACTCCTCTTTGGAAGTTTTGAGATGACAAAATCCACTTGCTGTCCAGTTTGATTTAGACTCATGGTGTCCCCATGCCTGTCAGAATTGAACTGTGCTACTTAGCAATTTCCTGGCTGATTAAAGTGGATTGCCAGTCCTTTTTTCTAGGTTTCTATGAGGACTTGGATGTCCAGCTCACGGATCCCAGTAGACGCTCCAGTGAGCCTTAATGAAGATACCTCAACTATAATGGCTGTCTTTATGCATTGTTAGCTTTGTTTCTTTGTAGTCAGAAATTATGAACCTCAAACTGACTAGGCAAGTGAATTAAAAATTTACAAAATAGAATTTTATAATTTAAGTATACTTTCTAAATAAGTTCAAAATAATTAAGATTCTTAAAAGCTACTTTTAAAAAAATAACCATTTCAGAATCTGAATTGCAAGAACTCTCTGAAGTGCTTGAGCTACTTTCTGCTCCTGAACTGAAAGCCCTGGCAAAGATTTTTCACCTAGTGAATCCCAATGGACAGAAGAAGCAGTTAGTGGATTCCTTCCTGAAGTTGGCCAAGCAACGTCCAGTCTTCACTTGGGGCCAGAATCAGCCTGGAATTGGAACTGTGATTTTAAAAAGGTTTTATTGACTAATTACTACATAGAGACATTTTTACTTTTAATAGCACATGTTAACTTATAGTAATTTGTACATTTTCCCCAATTGAGACTATTTCAGTTGAAATTACATTAAAAAGGTTGGAAACGTCTTCATATAATAGCTTGAGTTCTTTCTTGGTTTATTATTCCTAAGACTTGTTATATGGAACTCTGGTGGTCTAGTGGTAAGAGGCTGTGCGGCAATCCCGAAAGCATGCAATTCAAATCCACTAGCTTTTCCATAGGAGAAGAATGGGCAATCTCCTCCCATGCGATTAACTGCCTCTGAAAACCTGCTAACGGGTGAGCTATGAGTTGGTTCTGACTTGATGGCACAACAAAACTTTATGCTACTACAATGATTTCTAAAACAAAAAAATGAGTAGGCAGTAGCAAAGCAGTAGACCTTAGGATCAATTCTGGTATTTCATTATTCAGGAAAAAGAGTTTTAACTGATTTTTAAGATTTTAGAACTAAAATTTTTTAGTAACTTTTTAAATTAAAATACAGTCAGCCTAATCTTAACATACAGCTTTTCTTTGATAAAATTATAGAAAAGTTACCAAAAAGTGTAGGTGGGTAAAAAAAATCATTAAGCCTTTGAATTAGTTTGAGGAAGATTGTGGCACATTTTTGGAGTTTTGTTTCTCCTGCCCTTCTAGCTATAAAATGAAACTTTGTCAGTCTTAGTGTGGAAACACACCCTTTTGGTATGCTTGGAGATGATATGAAATGATGCTTTTTTGTTTGTCTGTTTATTTTATTATCTTTGTGTGTGTACCTTCAAATCAGATCTGTCTGGTACTGGAGGAGATTGAACCTCCTTCTCCAGCAGAGCGTCTGGTGGATTGAAACCGCACACCTCTGGGACTGCAGTGAAAATGATGCTTTTTTTTTTTTAAATTTTGTGTGCGTGTACCGTCAAATCAGATCTGACTGGTACAGGAGGAGATTGCTCCTCCTTCTCCGGTAGAGCATCTGGTGGATTCGAACCGTGTACCTCTGGGATTGCAGTGCAGCCTCTTGCCACTAGGCCACCAGAGCTCCCCCAAAATGATGCTTTTAAAAAACACTTGAAAACTTATGTCAGCATTATTTATTTGTCTGCTTGTACCTTTGAATGTCATGTATCTAAAATTGAACTGAGTTCACTCTTGTTAGCAAGATAGTTATAAGTGATAATCCATAATAGAATATAGATACAATAAGGATTAATAGAATATAGATACAATAAGTATTAGATTAATTTTTTAAAAAATGAAGTATATATTTATACTTAATTGAATTAATTTCATCTCTTTGTTATTTAAAATGTTTTATAAGTGCCTTTAGTTCTTTTTACATTATTTTATTAATCTTAAATGTAGCTTCTTTAGATGCAAATAAACATTAAAATTCACAACCCTCCCCTGACTCTGAGCACTTAGCATATGAACACATGTTGTTGTTATTGTTGTTATGTGCCATCGAGTCCCTTGCGACTCATAGCGACCCTTTGTACAGGAGCTCTAAGTGCTGTTCTATCCTGTGCCAACCTAGCCATCTCAAACGCACTTATTCCCACCGCTCCAGTCACAGAATCGATCCATCTCACCAAATGTCTTCCTCTCCTTCGCTTCCTCTCCACTCTGCCAAGCATGATGTCCATTTCCAAGGACCAGTTCCTCCTTGCAACATGCCCAAAATATGTCAGACGAAGCTTCAGAATCCTTGACTCCGGGGAACTCTCTGGCTTCCCCCTCTCCAGGACAAACCTGTTTGTTCTCCTGGCAGTCCATGGTATATTCAACACTCTTCTCCAGCACCACAACTCAAAGGCATCAATCCTCTTTCTGTCAGCCCTATTCACTGTCCAACTCTGATGCATAGCACATAATTGCGAAGACTATAGCCCAGATCAGGCACACCTTAGTCTCCAGCCTGACATCGTTGCTCTTCAGTACTCTTGAGAGGTCCTTCACAGCCGACTTTCCCAATGCAATTTGTTTCCTGATTTCCTGGCTGCTGTTACCAAGAGCGTTGATTGTGGAGCCAAGTAAATTAAAACTGTTAACTATCTCAATCTCTTCACCATCCATGCTGATGCTGCCAATTGGCTCAGTGGTTAGAATCTTTGTTTTCTTGACATTTAGCTTCAGTCCATATAGGAGGCTGTAGTCCTTGATCTTCTGCAGCAAGCGCCTCAGGTCCTCCTCAGTTTCAGCAAGCAGGGTTGTGTCATCTGCATAACGCAGGTTGTTGATGATTCTTCCACCAATCCTGATGCCATATTCCTCTTCGTATAGCCCAGCGTCTTGAATGATCTGTTCTGTATACAGATTGAAAAGGTATGGAGACAGAATACATCCCTGATGGACCCCCTTCTTGATTTTGAACCATGTAGTGTCTCCTTGCTCTGTTCTGATGACTGCCTCCTGGTCCAAGTATAGGTTTCGCATTAGCACAATCAAATGTTCTGGGATTTCCATTCATCTTAGAGTCAGCCACAGCTTGTTGTGATCCACATAGTCAAAAGCTTTTGCATAGTCAATGAAGCACGGATAGACATTCTTTTGGTATTCTTTGCTTTCTGCCAAGATCCATCTGACATTAGCTATAATATCCCTAGTACCACGGCCTCTTCTAAATCCAGCCTGCACATCTGGCAGTTCTCTGTTGACATATTGTTCCAGACGTTTTTGTATAATTTTCAGCAGAATCTTGCTTGCATGTGATATCAGTGATATTGTTCGATAATTTCCACACTCTGTTGAACACATGTAACAAAAGAAATAAAGCATAATTTTTCATCACTGATTTTAAATTCAAAGGAAAGTAAGGTTTTATGGCTATTTTAGGTATACATAAAATAGCAATTCTTTTTTTTTTTTAAATTTTTTTTTTAAATAGCAATTCTTAAAGCTTGTACTTAATGTCTTCATTTTGTTGTAGGCCTCAACAGTGGAATTTCAGTATCTTTAACAGTTCTGCATCAGGACAGTACTTGGTTTGTCTTCTCTACTGTCACTACAAGGAAACAGGAAAAAGCCTTTTCTTAAAAAAAAGTTTCTATTCGTTTACTTTAAAAGTTCATATACGTTGTTTCTCACATTATCCTTCATTCACGTTGTGTTTCTTATAACCATTCCCATTCATTATGTTTTATAAAACTAATTATCATTGAACTATGCCCCCATTGCCTGGTCTGTCAAGAACCCTGCCTGATCTTTCCCATTTCCTTTATCCACCCTTCCCTTCACTCACCAAAATGTGCAACTCTGTGATATCCCCCTTGCCCATCCTCACCTGTCTGTTCTCACCCTCCCTTACTTGGATCCTCTTACACATTTTATTTCTATTTCTACAATAATGTAGAAGTATTTGTCCTTGTGAGACTGAGTTGATTCATTCAACATAATGCCCTCTAGTCTTTCCCAAGTTATGTAGTAATTTTCAAAATCATTGTCCTTTAGTGCTACATAGTATTGTGTAAATATTCCACAGTTTCTCAATCCATTTGATTGTGGTTAGACATTTGGACTGTTTCCATGTTCTTGCAATGGTGAATAACACTGCTATGAACATTGGTGTACAAATTTCCATTTGTGTTTCAGTTTTAATTTTCTCACGGTATATTTCAAGCAGTGGAATAGCTGGGTTATATGGCATTTCTATGTTCACCCTTTTGAGGAAATGCCAAGCTGCCTTCCAGAGTGGTTGTACCATTTTACAATCCCACCAGTAGTGTGTGAGAATGTCTTATCTCTCCATATAGTCTCCAACATTTATTGTTTGCTGTCTTGTTCAGTTTTGTCACTGCTACTGGAGTGAGATGGTATCTAATTGGGGTTTTAATGTGCACCTCTCATAGCCAGTGATTTTGAGCAATGTCTTTTGCCCATGTTGTAACAGAGTTAGTAGTCTTTTTCTTGTGGTAACTTTGTAGTTCTGTACATTTTTTTATGAGACCCTTGTCTGAGATTGTACTGCCAAAGCTTTTTACTAGGTAGTCAGTTTGCTTTTCGCCATATTGGAAAAAGCTTTGATACACACAGAGATGTAGGGGATGTAATCTTTAGAAGTTCCTATTAAAAAAAATAAAAAGAAGGTCCCATTCATCAATTTTATCCTCTCCAGATTGTGCATTTCTGTCTGTATTTGGCAGTCTTTTTATACCTTAGACTAGGCCTTCTAAGCTTGGTCCCACTTTGTCTCTGATGAACTTTATGGTTTGGCCTTTACTCCTAGATCTCTGATGCACCTTGATTTTTGCGTATGGTCAGAGTGTGAATCCTGTGTTGATTTTCTGTAGGTAGTAGTCCAGTTTTGCAGCATCATTTGTTGGAGAGGTTTTCGTTTCCCCATATGATAGATTTTGTTTCCTTGTCTAGTATCAGATGGCCATAGGTAGATGGGTTAATTTCTGAGTTCTTGATTCTGTTCCATTGATCTGTGTGCCTGGGATTGTACTGGTACCCTGCTATTTTGGTTATTAGAGCTGTGTAGTAGGTTTTGAGGTCAGGGAGTGCTATGCCTCCCACTTCATTTTTCTTTTTCAGAAGTGCTTTGCTTATTCGAGATCTCTTTCTCTTCAAATAAACTTGCCAGTTGCCTTTTTTATCTCTTTGAGAAAGGAATTTGATCAGTATTGGGATTGGATTAAACATGTAGATGGCTTTTGGTAGGACTGTCATTTTCACTACATTGAGTCTTCATGAACAGGAACATTTTTCTAATCATTTAGATATTTTGTAGGTTTCTTTGTAAAGGTCTTTTGTGTCTAAGTATCTCAATTTGTGGTTGGCTATTGTAAATGGTGTTGGTTTCTTGGTTTCCTTCTCTGAGGTTTCTATGTTACTGTACAGGAATCCCACTGACTTTGGATATTGAGCTTCTATCCTGCCACTCTACTAAATTGGTCTACTAGCTCTAACAGATTTTTGTTAAGTACTTGAGGTTTTCTGTGTACACTATAATATTATTTGCATGTAGAAATAGTTTAACCATCTCTTTGCTGATCCGGATGCCTTTTATTTCCTTCTCTTGTCATATTGCCCTAGCAAGCACTTCCAATACAGGATTGAATTAGAGTGTAAGCAGTGAGTATCCTTGTCTGGTCCCTGTTCACAAAGAGAATACTTTTAGTCTTTATCCATTGAGAATATTTGCTCTTGGTTTTGTGTATTTACTTTTCATTATGTTGAGGAAATTCCCTTCTATTCCTGTTTTGCTGAGTATTTTAATCAGGAAGGGGTGTTGGATTTTGTCAAAGGCCTTTTCTGCTTCAATTGCTAGGATCATGTGGTTCTTGAAAAATCTAGTGATCTAGTGGAGAGTCAGCTTCTCAATTTTCCATGTTTAATTCTTACTTGTGTTGCTTGGAAGCTTGAGCTACTGAGGCCAGCCCCAGAAACACTTTTGGCTGTCCCTGAAGCCCAGTGATTCTGTTAAATGGTGATTTGGTAGGAATCATCTCCAGCTCTCTCCAGTCACTAATCTCTGTCACACTCCAAGGATGAGGTCACCAGGTGTCAAAAAGGTTAATTTTACTCCCAGGAGACATACTTACTTCCAGACAAGGTCTGGGGACAGTTTTTGATTGTCACAGTTAGGAAAATGTAGTCTGCTACTGGTGTCTTTTGGATTGTTGACAAGAAAACTGCTGAATATCCTCCAAAGTACAGAATATGTCATTGTAACAAAAAAAAATTACTTGGCCAAATGTAACTAGTGCTGATGTGAAACATAGCTATAGACCTCCAACCCCAGTCATCCAGAATTGAACTAAATTCTTCTAAAGCTGTTCTTTGATATAAATATACTCATGGACTGCTTTGCATCTAAATTTAGTGTAGACTTGTTTCACATCTTGGTGTAGAGAATGCCATGCTTTCCCAAAAGCCAGTGTAAGGGCATTTTAAATAAATATTGTTGAGTGCCATTGAGGTTGGAACTGATCTATAGCTGACTCTCCAGTTTGTTTTCAGAGGCAGTAAATTTCTTGGAAGATTGCCCATTGTTCTCCCTCGGAGCAATCAGTGGATTCAAACTGTGTGCCTTTAGTTTTGCAGCACAAGAATAAAAAAATAAATCTCTTTTAGCGTGATTCTGTTGATTACTTCTCTGGGGACCCAATAAAGTTTAAGTGAAATAATGTCAACCAAAGGAGTGTTGGTAGAGTAGTAATAAGAAGCTGTGCTGCAGTCCTGAAGGAGTGTGGTTCAAATCCATTAGCTACTCTGGAAGGATCGCAGTTTCCTCCTATGTGATTAACTGCCTCTGAAAACCCACTAGGTTAACTGTGGATTGGTTCTGACTCGATGGTACACAACATCAACAACGATCTACCAGAACTTCTTTTTCAATTAATATTTAAAAAGTGGCTTCACTCAAGAATTGAGAATTGCTGATATTAAATAAAAGAACTCTGGTGGCTAGTTCATAAGGAGTTGTGCTACTAACTGAAAAACCATGTTTCCCTGCTTTGAATCCACCAGCGGCTCCAAAGGAGAAGAATGGGCAATCTCTTCCCCTGTGATTTACAGCCTCAGAAACTTAATGGAATGTCAGCTATGAGTGGATTCCAGCTTGAATATAGTAAAGGGGAGAGGATGAATACATAGTAATTTATGATAGGGGTTTTTTTAAATATTTCAAATCTTCACAACCAAAGTAACCCATATCGTACTCTGACCTTGGGAAAAGACACTTTTACCTAAATTAGGTGAATTTGAGGTTCTGTTTTCTTGTGTTAGAACTGACTCATGGCCAACCCTCTGGTTTTTCAGAGGCTATAAATTGTATAGGAGGAGACTGCTTCTTTCTCCCAAGGAACTTAGGATGGATTTGAACCTTGGGCCTTAGGGTTGGCAGCACAACTCCCTCAGACTACACTTCCAGAATTCCCTTTGTTGACGTTGTTATGTGCCATTGAGTCGCCTGTGATTCGTAGCAACCCTATGTACAACAGCCTTTAAACCTGCTCTATCCTGTGCCAATCTTATTGTCTCTGATATACCTACCCACATTACCCTAGTCATTGAGTCAATCCATCTCACTGAGGGTCTTCCTCTCCTGCACTGTCCCTCTCTAAGGACTGAGCCCACCTTGCAACATGTCCAAAGTATGTCAGACAAAGCTTCAGAAGCCTTGCTTCCAAGAAGTAGCCTATTTTCACCCTCTCCAGGATGACCTTGTTTGTTCTCCTAGCAGTCCATTCAATACTCTTTTCCAGGACTACAGCTCAAAGGCATCAGTTCTTCTATCATCCCTAGTCATTGTCCAACTTTCTGATGCATAACAATCAAATAATTGCAAAGACCATGGCCTGTATCAGGCGCACTTTAGTCTCTAGACTGATGTCGTTGCTCTTCAGTACTTTGATGAGGACTCTGACAGCAGACTTTCCCAATTATTTCACTTAAAATATTGCAGCACAGCTTCTTAACACTTCACTGCCAGCATTCCCTTTGCTGATATTAGTTCACTTAATCCTTATTGGGTGGCTAGAGAAGTTAAGTAATCAAGAGAATCACATAGGTAGAAGAAAAAGATTTATAATTCCTAAAAGGCTACTACATTTTGTTGCTTCAGGCTTGGAATAATAAATGGTATTTTTTATTTTAAATTAAGTTGAAAATCAGTTGTGAAATCTTGATAGCTGTATGTCTAGAAGAAGAATAACATTTCTTTATTGTACATTTTTCAGAGCTAAAGACTTGGCTGGCCAGTCCCTAAAAGTCAGTAAAGGTCCCCGGGCTGTGTTTTCTCGGATGTTGCTTCTGTTTTCATTGACTGGTTCAGTGGAAGATGAAGAAGCAGCATGTGGTGGACAGGGACAGCTCTCTGCTGTATTACTGGTCAACCTTGGCCGAATGGAGTTCCCGAGTTACACCATTAATCGGAAAAACAAAATCTTCCAAGACAGAGAAGATCTTATCAGGTAAGATGTTAGCTCAGAGTGCATTTTCATTAATGTAAAAGTTTTCATTTATTTACTTTTGTCATCCACAGTGGAAATAGAAATCACAGCAAAACAGTGTTTAAACTCTTTTGGTTGTCTTTTTTTGCTTCACTCATACACATTATGAAGAATATAGAAATGTGTTTAGATTAAGAATGACAGGTGAGTTTCCACAATTCTCTCTAGTGTGTATCCCAAAAAGCTTTGGTAGGGCATGTGGAGTTTTTTCTTCCCTTTTCAAGTAATTTCTTACTAGGTTTTGTTGTTTGTAGTAGAGTTGGAACTGAGCTGTAGCTGACTCTCCAGTGAGTTTTTAGAGACCATAAATCACATGGGGGGAGATTGTCCATCTTTCTCCCATGGTGTATCTGGTGGATTTGAGCTGTATACCTTTTGTTTTGGCAGTGCAGTTCCTTACCACAAAGCCACCAGAGCTCCGTGTTTAGTGAAACATAACTACAGCGTTTTCAGTTCCTACTCACTGGTCGTATCCTACATGACTATTTGCGAGTTTTTTTATTTAAGGTCTCAGACATTACTCAACATACTAGAATATAGAATATAACTTTATAAACTAAATTATTGCAAATGACCAAGGCCATGAGTCTAAAGTCTCAATTACTCAAACTTAAAAAACCAATTATGTGAGATATATTTGGCTGTGTCTTAAGAAATGTCTATAACTGGGCCCTGTATATACTTTATTATTTATATAAATATATGTAAATCTGTTTGGCTGTACATATGTATATACACTTATATATTATGTATAGGCTCATATACCACATGCAAGCAAAATCCTGCTGAAGATTATCCAAAAGTGACTGGAGTAGTACATCAGCAGAAAACCACCGAAAATAAAAGTTGGGTTTAAAAGAGGCTGTCACACCATGCTGAAAGCAGAGAGTATCAGAAAAATATCTATCTGTGTAACTGTTTCATTGACTTTGAAAAGGCATTTCACTGTGTGGATCACAACAAATTGTGGCTAACCGTGAGAAGAAAGAGAATTCCACAGTATTTTAACACATTGCCACACGCTTTTAAATTGACGTCCATGCTTAGAAACACATTTAGCCATCATTTTCATCATTTGCGGCAACATGTTAATTGTGCTCATGTGAAACCTGTACTTAGACCAGGAAGCAGTTGTTAGTTAGAACACAGCAGGGAAACATTGCAAGATTGACAATCTGAAAAGGAGTGCATAAGGGGCATATCGTGTTTCCATATCTTTTCAATCTATATGCAGAACAGATCATTTGGGAGGCTGGGCTCTATGAGGAGGAGTGTGGCATCAGAATTACACAACCTTACTTGCTGAAACTGAGGAGGACCTGAAGCATTTGCTGCATAAGATCATGGACTGTAGTTTCCAGTATGTATTGAAGCTCAATATTAAGAACACAAAATTCTCACCACTGGGCCAATTAGCAGCACCATGCTGGAGAAGAGATTTGAGATAGTTAATAGTTCTGACTTGCTCAATTCCACAATCAACACTCTTGGCACCAGGAGTCAGGAAATGAAAAGACAATTTCATTAGGAAAATCTGCTGTCAGGGGCCTCTCCAGAATTCTAAAGAGCAGAATTGCCATTCTAGAGACTATGGTGTACCTGATCCAGGCTATGATCTTCACAGTAACTTGCTATGCATCAGAGAGCTGGACAGTGACTAAGGATGACAGCAGAAGAATCGATGCCTTTGAGTTGTGGTTCTGGAGAGTAGTATTCAACATACCATGAGCTGCCAAGAGAACAAACAGATCTATCTTGGAGAAGGTAAAACCAAGTTGCTCATTGGAGTCAGGGATTTTGAAGCTCTGTCTCATAAACTTTGGGCATGTTGCTGGGAGCAGCCAGTCCTTGGAGAATGACATCATACTTGGAAGGGTGGAGGGACAGTGCAGGGGAGGAAGATCCTGAATGAGATGGATTGACACAGGAAGTGGGGTAATGGGGTAAGAGATCAGAGATAGTGGGATTGACTCTGGATAGGACAGGGTTCAGAGCTTTTATGCATAAGTTTGCTGTGGATCACAGGCAACTCAATAGCACTTAATAGCAATATGTTCATATCATCAACACAATTATACACAAAAATACCTGTGCATGTACCAACATACACACAAATCTATATTTTGGTTATTGCTGTTGTTTAAAAATTATATATGCCATAGCAATTACCAGTAGGACTTTTTTTCTTGTATACTTTTTAATGACATGATTTACCTGTGCATACTCTACTCATTTGTTGTACTTTTAACATCACCAGAAATAGTGTCTACTGTCTGTAAAGTAAATCTCTGTTAACCCTTCATTTCTGCTAATAACTAATAAGTATGCATTTTCATGAGAGGACATACAACATTTTTGCTTTCTTTTGATTATTTCATTCAACTTAATGTCTTCAGGTTCATCCTCATTCCAAGATACTTCAGTACTTTTTTAAAAAATGCTCAGTAGTATTCCATAGTATTTGAATACCACATGTTAATTAATCTTTCAGTGGGTATTTAGGTTGTTTCTATCATTTTTACTATTTTGAATGATGGCCTTGTAGTAAGGAGCTGCACTCCAACAACTAGAATGTAACAGTAAGGGAACTCTGATGGAGTTGATGGAGTTTGCTAACCCAAAGCCTGCTTGTATCTAGGGTTCATATCCACAAGTGACTTGTCAAGAAAAAGACTGGCAGTCTCCTCCTTTTGGCAGTTATAACCTTAGAAACACAGTAGAATGTAGTTGTGAGTTGGAACTGACTTGATGCCAGTGAGCCTGTTATAGAACACTGAAACCTCTAGTACTATGGTTTTCAATATGGTTTTTCTTGCTGTTATTACTTTAACCATGTGGCTGGTTAAGACTAAGCAAATGTGAGAAGTTTATGTCACCACCCAGGGGATTGGATAGCTTCCTAATAATGTAAATAAGATGAATGGCACTTTTTGGTTGGTTGGTATATGCCTTCAAGTTGCTTACAACTCATAGTGACCCTGTGTACAACAGCTCCGAAGTCTGTTTTATCTTGAGCCAGTTTCATTGTCTCTGACACACTTCCCCTATTACCCCAGTCACTGAGTCAATCCATTGCATCCAAAGTCTTCCTCTCTTGTGCTGTCCATCCACCCTTCCAAGCATGATATACTTCTCTGGGAACTGGTCCCTCCTTGCCATGGGCTCAGAGTAGGTGAGATGGAGCTTGAAAATTATTTCCTCTGAAGAACAGCTTGGTTTCCTCTCCAGGACAATCCTGTTTGTTCTTTTGGCAGTCCATGGTATATTTAATACTCTTCTCTAGCACCACAACTCAAAGGCATCTATATATTCTTCTTCTGTCATCCTTATTCTTTGTCTAGCTCTCTGATGCATAGCATGCAATTGTGAAAATCATGACTTAGTCTCTAGACTGACATCATTCTCTTTAGTACTCTGGACAGCAGATTTTCTCCCAAGACAATTTGTCTTTTGATTCTATGGCTGCTGGTGCCAAGAATGTTGATTGTGAAGCCGAGCATGGTAGCTGAAACTGTTAACGATCTCAATCTCTTTTCCATCTGTGATGCTGCCAATTGGCCTACTGATTAGAATCTTTGTTTTCTTTGATGTTGAGCTTTAATCCATTTTGAAGACTATATATATAGTCCTTGACCTTCTGCAGCAAATGCTTAAGGTCCTCCTCAGTTTCAGCAAGCAAGGATCTGTAATCAGTACAGGTTGCTGATGAGTCTTCTTTCAATTCTGATGCCACTTCCCTTGTAAAGTCCAGCCTTCTGGTTGATCTGTTCCACATACAGGTTGAAAACGTATGGAAATAGGATGCATCCCTGGCATACATCTTTCCTCATTTTGAACCATGTGGTGTTTCCTTGCTCTGTTCTGATGACTGCCTCCTGATCCAAATAAGGTTTTGCGTAAGCACAATCAAGTGTTCTGGGACTCCCATTCTTCTCAGAGTCGGCCACAGTTTGTTCTGATCCACACAGTCAAATGCCTTTGCATAGTCAATGAAAAACAGAAATTCCTCTGATACTCTCTGCTTTCAGCCAAGATCCACCTAACATTGGCTATAATATTCCTAGTGCCACGGCCTCTTCTCAGTGTACCCTGTGCATGGTGGTTCTCTGTTGATGTTGCTGTTCCAGTCGTTTTTGGGTGATCTTTAGCAGGTTGTGTGTGATATTAGTGAAAAGTTAGATAATTTCCACAATCTGTGAGATCATCTATTTTTGAAAGGGGAATAAATATGAGATCTCTTCCAGTCAGTTGGCCAGGTAGTTGTCCTTCAGTATTTTTTAGGTGGAAATGTAAAAATAATGTGTGTAGACCACTAATGATGGAATTGGTCAGTTTTGCCATCCCATCAGGTTCAGAGACGGAAAACAGAAATCTCATTACCATCAAAAGAAAAGAAGCAGAGAATAGTGTGTCCTTTGGACCAGAGGTTCTTGTGTGAGATGGAGCCAGACTCAGTGCCATCAAGTCAGAACCAGCTCACAGCTGATCCAGCAGGAGGTTTAGCACAGAGGAGGTTGTTCATATTTCTTGTTGATGGTGTATTCAGACTGCCATAATGATGGGTGGCCTTTAGGTTAGCAGCACAACTCTCTACCAACTACTCTATCAGAGCTTCATGAAGGAAGATAATATAACCTTCATTGTAGTCACTGTGTCAAAAGGAGTTGGCAGACACAAAAGAATTTAATGAAATAACATGAGCAAGAGCCTATGGTGATGAAGGAAGAAGTACAAGCTGCTTTGAAGAAAATAGCAAAAAATAAGACCCCAGGAATAGATGGTATACCAACTGACGTATTTCAGCTAATGGAGGCTGCCCTGGATATGCTCACCAAGTTGTGAGAAATCTGGAGAACAACCAGTTGGCCAGCTGACTGGAAGAGATCTATATTTGTTCCCATCCCAAAGAAGGGTGACCCAACAAAGTGTGAAAACTATAGAACAATATCGTTGATTTCACATGCAAGCAAGATTCTACTGAAGATTATCCAAAAATGACTGGAACAGCACTTCAGCAGAGAACTGCCAGAAGTCCAGGCTGGGTTTAGATGGGGTCGTGGTACTAAGAATATTGTAGCTGATGGGAATACCAGAAGAATGTCTATCGGTGTTTCATTGATTATGCAAAGGCATTTGATTATAACACTGTGGCTGACTCTGAGAAGAATGGGAATCCCAGAACACTTGATGGTGTTAATGCGAAACCTATACTTGGACCAAGAGTCAGTCATCAGAACAGAGCAAGGAAACACTGCATGGTTCAAAATTGGGAAGGGTGTATGCCAGGTATGTGTCCTATCTCCATACCTTTACAACCTGTATGCAGAACAGATTTTTCGGGAGGCTGGGCTCTATGAGAAGTGTGGTGCTATGCAGATGACACAACCCTGCTTGCTGAAAATGAGGAGGACCTGAAGCACTTGCTGCAGAGGGTCAAGGACTGCATCCTTCAGTATTGATTGAAGCTCAATGTCAAGAAGACAAAGATTCTCACCACTGGACCAATTGGCAGCATCAGGATGGATGGTGAAGAGACTGAGATTGTTAAGAGCTTTAATCTGCTTGACTCCACAGTCAACACTTGACACCAGTAGCCAGGAAATCAAAAGATGTATTGCGATGGGAAAATCTGATGTTAGGGACCTCTCCAAAGTACTGAAGAGCAGTGATGTCTCTCTGGAGACTAAGGTGCATCTGATACTGACGATGGTCTTTGCAATTACTTGTTACACATCAGAGAGTTGGACAATGACTAGGGAGGATAAAAGGAGAATTGATGCCTTTGAGCTGTGGTGCTGGAGAAGAGTATTAAATGTACCATGGACTGCCAAGAAAACAAACAGATTCATCCTGGCTGCTTCTTGGAGGGAAGGATTCTGGGGCTTTGTCTGACATACTTTGGACATGATCTAAGGAGGGACCAGTCCTTGGAGAGGGACATCATGCTTGGGAGGGTGAAGGGACGGCGCAAGAGGGGAAGACCCTCTTTGAGGTGGATCGATTCAGTGACTGGGGTAATTGGGATGGGGTGTGTCAGAGGCAGTTGCTATTGGCACAGGATAGAGCATGGTTTAGGGCTGTTGTACATAGGGTCACTAAGAGTCGCAAGCAACTCGACAGCACATAACAACAATTTTATGGTAGATAAATAACTAACTCTTCAAAATAAGTCTTAGTGGATGGAATATGATAGTTTTTGGTGTGAGTACTCATTCACATCTGAAATCTGCAAGTTGTCTTTCTGCCCAGATACACAGCAGCTGTGCACATGCTGAGTGATATTTCTACTGCTATGGCCAATGGGGACTGGTATGAAGCCAGAGAGCTTGCATTGTGTGCACTGAAGGATTGGAGCCAGCTGAAGAACCATCCTTCTCTGAGGTGAGGTTTTCTTATTGACTGGCTATTTTTTTTTTGTTTTTGTTTTTTTTTTGATTGACTGGTTTTATTGTTAGGTGCCATCATAGCAACCCCGTGAACAAGATATGTGAACCTTGTCCTGTCCTGTACCATCGTCACCATCCTTGATATGCTTAAACCCGTTGTTGTAAGCACTGTGTTAATCTCTCTTATTGGGCTTTCTCTCTTTCTGACCCTTGACCTTTTCCAGAATGATGTCCTTTTCCAAGGACTGGCCCCTCCTGAAATGCCAAAATTATGTGAGACCAAGTTTCATTATCCTTGCTTCTCAGGAGCACTGTGGTGGCACTTCCTCCAACACAGTCTTGTTTGAGCTTTTGGTGATCCATGTGCCTGTGCTCCAACACCACCACTCAAAAAAGCATTGATTCTTCTGTCATCCTTATTCATTGTCCAACTTTCAGATTCATAGGAAGGAATTAAAAATACAATGGCTTGGATGTGGACCTTAGTTTTTATGCTGTCATTGTTGCTCTTTAGCACTTTGGAAAGTTCCTTGACAGCAGATTTTCCCAATGCAACACATCTTTTTTGATTCTTGACTACCGGTACCAAGAGTGGATCCAAGTAAAATCATTAACAACATCATTTTTTCATGTATTTTGAGGGTTTGAGCAGGAATTTTGTTTTCTTGATGTTGAGATGTAATTCATATTGAAGGCCCTCAGTCTTGATTTTTCTGTAGCAGGTGTTGTAGGACTTCTTCACTTTCTTCAAGCAAGATTGTATCATCTGCAAAAAAGGTTTTTTAAACTCTCCAATCCTGATACCACATTTTTCTTCATATAGTACAAATTTTAAAATTATTTACTCAGCATACAGATTGAATAAGTAGGAAGAAAGGGTGCAACACTGATGCACACCCTTTCCTTGTTCTGTTCTGACAACAGCTTCTTGGTCTTCTTATAGGTTCCACATGGGTACTACTATTAAATGTTCTAATATTCTTATTCTTTTTTTTTGAGTGTTAGCCATAATTTGTTATGTGCGACATAGTCAAATGTTCTTGCATAGTTAATAAAACACAAATAGATATTTTTTTAATATTTTTTTTATTGGGAAAAACATATTGGGGGTACAAGGAGGTGAGGGTTGGGGGCAGAAGGGTGAGGATGGGCCAGGATGCAGTTGCAGAGCTGCACAGTTTG
>NW_006400223.1:698566-702797 GCF_000299155.1 Elephantulus edwardii | reverse complement strand
ACAGCAGTGGGCAATGAGCTTAAAGCCCCTGATGGCTCTTGGGTGCTGACTGTCACCAGTGGCTATGGATGAAGTCACAGGCGATTTTCAGCCAGCACCAAACAAATAGATATTCTTCTGGTATTCTCTTCTCTCCATCAAGATTCATCTGGCATTAGCAGTAGCCCTATTGTCACGGCCTCTTCTGAACCTACATTACGTTTTTGTTTGTTTGTTTTTTCACATTGCATTTTTGGTAGTTCTTTCTCAATGAACTGTTCTGCCACTTTTAAATATTCTTCAGCAAGATTTTGCATGTGATAGTAATGATTACTTTTAGGGGCCACCAAGTCAGCCACCCTCATAGTGACCCTATGAACAGCAGATCTGGATCCTGCCCTCTCCTATTCTGTCCTCACCAACCCCATTGCTCTAGCCACTATTTCAGCCCATCTTACTGAAGTTCTTCCTCTCTTCCATTGACACTCCACCCTTCCAAGCAGGATAGCCTTTTTCATTTTCCACATTAGTGGAGGAAAAACTGAGGAAGAGGATGAGAATGGCAGTGCAATATAACTCAAGCCACTGAAATGTCATACAGAAATGGCTGTGCTGTGTTTTGCTGTGCAGCCATAGTAACTAAGTTCCAAGTACACAGTGTGTGATTCCTCATTTCATAAATGTTGAACATCTTTATTATTTGTTAAGGAACGTCTCTTGTTAAATATTGATAAAATAAGTCGTGTTGTGAGATGCCTTTTTAAAGAAAGGATGTTGAACATGTTGGTTCTGGTTGTGTCTGTTCTATCCCAGGTGTTGAGGTATAGAATTGCTTCAAAGGATTTTCTCAGCTGTAATCTTAATAATAGCGTTGTGCAGTACTCAGATTTCAGTCTGAAACATACCATTGTCTTTTACCAAGGACTTTCCAGTGCTGAAACTTGATGGCATAGTAACAGCATTGTGTTTTGGTGCCACTGGATGAGTTCACACTGCCAGTCTTTAGGTTAGCAGTTGAGTGCAAACTGTTTCTGCCACGTAGGGAACTTAGGACATACATTTCATGAAGAAATAATGCTAAGCTCAAAGGAAACTAGCCTCCTCATGTATAGCAGAATTGACACAAAGTTTTATATAAAGAGCTAAACAAAATTAAAAAAACCAACCCACTGCCTCTGAGTCTTTTGTGACTCATGGCAATCCTTCATTGGATTTCAGACGCTATAAATCTTGGTGAGAGGAAGTCTGCCTAATCTTATAGAGCAGCTGGTGAATTGGAACTGTCTGGTTTACATTTAGTAGCCCAACATGTAACCCACTACACCACTGGAATTCCTAAGTGTCAAGAGCTAGACATTAAATATTTTACTCTTTGGGCAATAAGGTTTCTGTATCTTCTACCCAACTATGCTGTTATAATGCACAAGTACACAAAGACAACACAGGAATGAATGGGTGTTAACATGTTCCTATAAAATCTTATTTATGGACATGAAAATTTACATTTGACTTGGTTTTTGCAGGTCATAAAGAATAAAAGACAAAAACATTTTTAATTTGTCATACCAAAACAAGTAGTAGCCTTGCATTTGCTGTATCGTTTGCTGACCCCTCTCTTAGAAAATTTAACAGTTCACATTTTCACCTACAGCAACCCAGGAAATGATGGAGTTGTAAGGATATGGGTTTGTGGCCTACAAAATTGCACAACACTGATAGTATTTAGAATGTATCTTTTAAAAATCTGCTTTGTCATATCTAGTCCTACAACAGATAAATACTGGTATAATTTTCATTTTAGATACCATGAAGATTTACCACTCTTCTTGCGGTGTTTTACTGTTGGGTGGATTTATACAAGGATTTCATCTCAGTTTGTTGAAATATTTCAGAGACTTCACATGTATGAGGTTAGTGTCATCTTCCAGTGGCTGTCTCTTCCTGAATTGTTATTGATAAGCCCATAAAGGAAGCCCCACATAGATTTGTGGTTCGGTAATATATTTAGCAGAGGTGACTCATTGTCTTTTGTTGGTAGGAAGACAGCGGCCATATATTTCATCTTTTTTTTTTAAAATTTTTTATCAGTTTGCATATATCATTCATATATGTCACTGTGTTTTATACATACTTTGTGGAGGTTTTTTAATGAAAAATTTTTTCTATTCTGATTTATTTACAAAATTTGAATACATTATTTTTTACAAACGATCCTTCTCCTTTCCTTTACCCCACCCACCTGTTGAATTGTGCAACCCTATGATTAACACCCTATGCCCCAATCCACATCCCTCTATTTCCACCCGCCCTCTGCCTTGGATCCTCATACTCATTCTCAATAATGGTTTTATACAGTAATTATACAGTAATGGTTTTATTTGTCCTTGTGGAACTGAGTTAGTTTACTCATCATAATGCTTTCCAGTCCCTCTCAAGTTAGGTAGTAATTTACAAAATGATTGCTTCTGTGTGCTGTGGAGAATTCCACTGTATAAATGTACCGCATCTTCTCAATTCATTTGTTTGTGATCGGACATCTGGGCTGTTTCCACGTTCTTGCAGTGATGAATAATGCTGCTATGAACATTGGTATACAAGTTTCCATTTGAGCCTCAGTTCTCTTTTTCTTGGGGTATATTCTAACCAGTGGAATAGCTGGGTCATATGGAATTTCTCAGTTCAGCTTTTTGAGGAAATGCCAGACTGCCTTCCAGAATACATTGTGTTTTATATAATCGTCTATGATGCCACCAGATGAGCTCTCTCTGATTCCTAATCAGATCCCTCTCTGGGGTGTTTGGTTTAGATGACCTCTCCATTATGGCCCTGCTTGACCCAGAGTCCCTCACACAGTTGACCATCTGAGCTCTGGGTCCCCAGAAGCCAGTGTGCCAGCTGTCACTCTCTTGCTTGGCTGCTGAAGCCAGTTCTGAGTCTCTGTGGCGATTGGCTGAGCTGCCTGAAGACTATGCTGTATGGTCCTGAGTAGGCAGTGATATGTATCAGGAAGTTCCTCCATTCAGAAGGCCTCTTCTAATTCTAAGGAACTGATCTTGTCAATGTTGCATTTAGCCTTACTTTAAAATGGAGAAATACTCTGTATATGTTTTGTGTTGCCAGTTTTATTGGATTCTGAATGTAATTCCAGTTAATTTTTCTGTGAGTTTAATGAACTTTCTTTGTTATTTGTAACAACAGGAAGCAGTCAAAGAACTTGAAAACCTTTTGTCTCAGAAGATATATTGTCCTGATAGCAGAGGCCGATGGTGGGATAGACTGGCACTTAACTTACACCAGCATCTCAAACGTCTGGAGCCAGTAAGATATGATGAAGTTTTAAGATATTTGACTTTTAAATACCTGAAACATCCTCTGTATTTTTAAGAAAATGGCTCACAGTTACGGAGAATAGAAAAATAGTCCCAAATCTGTGATTTGAGGGCAGCCTAGAGGTTTTTCGATTCACGTGGCTTCATTGACTGGCACCCTCAGAATCTACATGTGAAGCTGGGTTCTTAGTGCTTGTAAATCCACAGTCTACAGGTCAGGTGTCTCATGAATAGTAAGAACCAGCAGCAGAGGATGACAAGATGAGTGTGAGATTAAGAGAACATGCAAGACAGCTTTGTTAGAGTATTTGGTTATATTATGAATTTAGGCCATGCCTCCAAGGAAACTTTTCTTCCTACTAGTTGACTGCTCAGGTCAGTTCACAGAATAATAGGTGATGCATAGTGTCTGCCAAACCACTGAGAGTACAGTCTAGCCAAGTTGATGGATAACGTTTGCTGATGTTGTTACCTGCTATTGAGTCAGAATCCACTCAAAGCTGATTTTCCAGCAGGTTTTCCGAACCTATAAATTGCATTGGAGGAGATTGCCCATCTTTCTCCCATGGAGTTGCTGGTAGATTTGAATCACCAGAGACCTGACTTAGGATTAGCAGTGCAACTCCCTAAGGACTACACCCCCAGAAGTCCTTTTACATAACATCAGTGATTGCAAACAGGACTACTAAAACCAGAGCAAAGACGGGATGTTTGTTCTCTTCATTGATATTGTGGTCTGTGTATTGAGATGAAGAGTCAGGATCAAGGAGTTAGGGGACAAGGAAAGCCTAGTGTCCTCACCCTCAGCATGTGATTTCCAGAATATTTTTCTGTTGTAGAAAGGGTAATTTTTTTTTTCTATAATTATATTTTATTAATTTTCATAAACATTTACAGAGATTTTGGGCTTCCACTCATTCATT
>NW_006400223.1:692974-698215 GCF_000299155.1 Elephantulus edwardii | reverse complement strand
TAGAAGACACAAATTTGACTAACAAGTTATAAGTACATGAGTCCAAAAATTATGGAAAAGTAAAAGAAAAGATTCTTTCATTGTTTTACAAACCCTCCCCCAGGTCCCCTCCACCATGCAGCCCTCGCTCTAGTCTCCTGTGATGACAGAAATACCCAGTTACATCTCTCAGAAAGGGTAATTTAATGAATTAATTTCTTGCATAGTACCTCAGGTAGAAAAGTTGGTAAAAGAAATGAAAACCCCACCTTCCTTTCGTAGTTGAGCCTTGTTGTTGAAGTATTTTGCTTTTCTCTGAGCTGTATTGTTGAGTAACTCTGACCCTTGCACCCAGAGGAGGACCACGGGGCTGTGGCATCAATAAGCCTGGCACCACATCTGTGGTGTTTGGCCACAGCAGTGCTGTGTAGGTGGTTTCACCATGATTGGGCATCTGAGTGCAGGAGAAAACTTGGCCACTGGGAACTTTGTTTTTCTAGTGGTAGTGAGTAGGATGTTGCCTTTGATTGACTTTGTGTTTATAGTGACCATATACCCAGGTTTTCAGGGCTGTAAATCTTTACAGAAGGAGACTGCCCATCTTTTCCCTTAGTGAAACCTTTGGTTAGCAGCCAACACTTGAGACAACATCCTAGCTTCTTTAGGGTTCACTCACAAAACTCCAACTCATACCTGACCCTGCAGCAGGTTTTCAGAGCTTGTAGATCATGTGGGAGGATTGCCCCTATTTCTCCTGAGGGGCAGCTAGTGGATTCAAACCACTCTGGACTGTTCTGTGCCTTAGGGCAGGTGAGCCACAAAAGCAATCTTCTCAGCCCCATCTTCCCAGCCCCATCTTCCCAAGATTTTTTATTAATTGAGTTAAAATATATGTCATTAAATTAGACATTTTAACCATTGATAAGTGATGTAATTTATATTGACCAGGTACAGCTTTGACTTCCTTTTGTTTACAAAACTTTTTCATCACCCTGAAGGAACTCTGGTAGTATATGTTACATATTAGACTGCTAACTAAAAGGTCAGTGTGCTTTTCAGGAGAAAGTTGGACATTCTCTTCCTGTAGATTTATAGCCTCAGAAAACCATAAGGGGAATGAAATCAACTCAATTGTGATGAGTTTAAACAGAAACTTACTAGCCATTTATAGTAACTCCCCCATCTTTCCTGTCCCCACTCCTTGATACTCTTGAATTTGCTTCTATGAATTTCCTGTTCTAGATACTTCTTTATAATGGGATCGAGTGTGTGATAGTGGTCCTTGTGTTTGGCTTCTTTAGTCAGCATAGTGTTTTGAAGGTCCATCTTATATGGAGGCATCCTTCAGAACATTGCTCTCTTTATGGCTGAATCTGAATAATGCCCTGTTACACCTGTTTGGCAGCATCACTCCTTACTGCTAAGCTCCCAGAGCTCTCTAATCACATGTATAGAGGTTAGAGTTTATAGCACAGAGTTGTGAGGAATGTACTACATGATACTCAGTGCTTTCAAGTCAGAACCAAGTCATAGCTGACCTTCCGCTGGGTTTTCAGAGACTAAATCTCACAAAAGGAAATTGCCCGTCTCTCTCCCATAGCTGGTGGATGCAAACCACCAGAGTAGTGCCACCTTTAGGTTCACAGTGTTAACTCCCTCAATACATGATAATTGTGTATTTAAAATGTCAATAAAATTTAAGACAATAAATAAAACCTTAATTTTTATTTGGGTTGAGTTCCTCATTTGATAATTAACAAAATTGATTAATTATAGTGAGTTTTTCTGTCAGCTTAAACTATGGGAATGCTGTAGGGCCTTTTCTAGGATCCTGATGAGGGCCCATGCTGTTTGTAGGCTATTCATTGCATCCTTGAAGGTTTGGCAGATCCGGACGTAAGAACAGGACATCGACTCTCACTGTATCAGAGAGCAGTGCGCCTGAGAGAGTCTCCAAGCTGTAAGAAGTTCAAGTACCTCCTCTGCAAACTCCCAGAAATCCTTGTGGAAGATGTAAAACATGTAAGTAAATGCCCTTTGGGTTTAAATGCATTTTCTTGACTTTTTCTGAATGAGAGCAAACTCAGTATACTCTTCTGGTCTGGATTTTCTTTAAGACTTAGAAAACTGTGTCTTCATTTGTGAACACTGAGTTGGCCATCTCTTACCACTGTCACACTCTCCTAATTACTGACTCTGGGCTGTTTGGCTTCTTGAGTTACGGCTGGAGTAGAGTGGCCTTCTACAAAGCCCTAAGGTGTGAACGTTGCAGCATCTCCCATTTGCCCTTGCTCAGTCGGTGGGCTGAGGGCAGACTCCAGTCACCCTATCTCTGCTCAGAGCCAGACAGTGACGACCCTTGTCTCCCTGGTGTGACAGGGTGCATAACACACTTGTGTGCTATGCTAAGCAGGTGATTTCAGGTGAGTGTAGAAAAGTTTGTCATTAAGACGCAAATGCCAGTTATTCAGGGACTTTAATTGGATTTTGGATAATTAGTATTCTTCTGTTGCTGTCTCAGGTTACCATCACTGGTAGGATGTGCCCACAGAGTGGGCTGGGGAAGTCTGTGTTTGTGCTGGAGGCCGAGGAAGCCAGTGTCCCCACCACCATGCTGTGTTCCGTTGAAGAGCTGGCATTGGCCCATTATAGACACAATGGCTTTGACCAGGGTAAGTGAGCAACATGTCCCTGTCCACCCTAGCCACACTGCACTGAGCAGCATGTCTGAAAGGCCAATCAGTGGGGGATGGCTAATACCTGCTGGCATGGAGGGCATGGGAGAATAATTTATGGGTTGGTTTGGGTTTTCTCTTTGAATTGTCATTTGAATTAGAGTTTACTGAGCAAAAGAGGCTTTCCTTCAACTATCCATACAAATTCTGTTTTATAACATTAACCACACACAGTTTAACCACTTACCTATCTGTAATTCTCATTCTCATTGGTCCTTCTGTCCTACCCCTTCCTTTCTTCAGGGCTTTGTGTTGGTCAGATGCTACCTTTTTGACTTACATGGTTGATTAATGTAAGAGTGAGTACCTCAGGGATATTGTTGTTAAGTGCTGTTGAGTCGAGTACAACTCATAGCAAACCTATGAACACAATATCTGAACCCTGTTATATCCTGTGCCGTCCTCACACTTCCCGTTTTTGTAATGACCTTTTGCTTTCTTCATGGATGATATCCTAGATACCATCCAACAACTCATCTGGTCTTCTGTCATGAATGTTCAATGCCTCAAACCTATTTTTAAGATGATAATGAAATTCCAGTGGAATTGATTCAAGATCATATCTTGGCTCTTGTGGACTTAGTTTCCTTTGGCCTCAATCTGAACTTGTATATGAATAATTAATGATCTGACCCACAGTATGCCCTGGCCTACTTTGACTGCCAATGCTAAGCTTCTCCAACAATTGTAGTCAGTATGATTCCTGTACAGCCTATCAGATGAAATCCATGTGTAAAGTTGTTGTGTCTTTTAGAAAAAATATTTGCTCTACAACCAGGAGAGGATAAAATAGATGAAAAAGAATCAAATCACTATGCACATCCAAGAACTTCTCCAACAGGGTAAAAAGGAAAGCCACAGATGGGGAAAAAAATATTTGGTAATGATATGTCAGACAAGGGACTTACGTCTAGAATTCATAAAATACTCGAGCACCACAAGAAGATAAAGGTAAATAACCCAAGTGAAAAATGGGCACAGAATATGAATAGACACTTTACCAAAGAAGACATTCAGATGGCAAACAAGCACATGAAGAAATAAATGTTCAAAAACCCTAGCTCTAAGAAAGATGCAAATCAAAACAACTATGAGATATCATCTCACCCCAGTAAGAATAGCAAAATTTAACAGAGCTTCAAACATCAAATGCTGGTGAGATTGTGAAGAAACTGGAACCCTTATTCACTGTTGGTGGGAGTGTGAAATGGTGCAACCGCTATGGAACACTGTATGGCGCTTTCTCAAGAAGTTGCAAATAGACATGCCATTTGACCCAGCAAATTCCACTACTGGGAATATACCCCTAAAACCATAACTGCCACCCGAGCAGATATATGTTCATTGCAGCTTTGTTCACAATAGGAAAGAGTTGGAAGCAACCTAAGTGCCCATCAACAAACAGATGGATAGAGAAGCTCTGGTATAATCATACAATGGAATACTATGCTCCAGTGAAAAATAACTCATGAAATAGTATTCAAAATGGATGACCCTGGAGGACTTTATGCTGAGTGAAATATCTCAGTCACAAACAGACAAATACTGCATAGTGCCACTGTTGTAAAACGGGACTAATATTGGGGTTGAGGGGAGATTGAGAAAGAGGGGACAAATAATGTATACTGCATTGAAACAGATGATGGAGAGAACTGTTTAAAAATGATATATTAGATATTATTATTATGACAGGAGTCCAGAATGAAGGCTGCATAGTGGAGTGCACTTGGGAGGAGGAATTGTATAACAGTGAAGGAATTGTTTTTTTACTTTTCAGAGAGGAGAATGACTTGGGGGAGAGGGTTGGTCAGAGAGAAAAATGCAATAATAAATGAATGGAAGTCCAAAGTCTCTGTAAAATGAAAATGAATTTTAAAAAATATCTTAAAAAAAGAAAAATATTTGCAATGAATAAATCATTGTAAATATAAAATACGATCATTCTATTTACAGCTTCATTTCAATCTCCACGCACATATTTTCCAAATACTGTTTCTTCTTCACTATTTCCTGCTTTTGCATTCCAGTTACCAGTTATCATTAACACATCCTGATTGCAAGTTCAGTTAATTTCAGACTGCAAAGCTTGGTAAAAATTCTGTTTTTTTCCTCTTTGACTGTAGATACAGGAGCACATTTTTGAATAACAGTTGTGTTAATAGGTCTTCCTTGTATGCAAATGGCTATTATCCTCCCACTCACAACATTATATTTCAGGATAGAACTTGAAATTGACTTTTTAATTATGAATGCAGCACCATTCTTTCACTGTTTTTCATTCCCTGCTTAGTATACCATATGATTACCTAATTCAAAATGGCCAAAGCTGGTCCATTGCATCTCACTAATGCCTGTTGTTGTTGTTGTTGTTATGTGCCATCGAGTCACTTGCAACACATAGCGACTCTATGTACAACAGCCCTAAACCCTGCTCCATCCTGTGCTAATCACACTGTCTCCAATACACCCATGCCAATTACCCCAGTCACTGAATCAATCCACCTCATAGAGGGCCTTCCTCTCCTGC